>NW_016808908.1:1680685-1705231 GCF_001698545.2 Rhinopithecus bieti | reverse complement strand
AATAAAGTTACACAATTCTTTGAAATGTGTATGCCAAAAAAATCTCATAGTGACCTATGGCCTTACATTAATAAACTATTAAATTTGATTTTACATTTGTTTAAAACTAGAAAACACCTGACTTGCAAAAGGATTTATAACCCAGTCAGCTGTGTCATTCGCTTTTCAATTTTTGGAAAGTCAAAAAGGTTTTTATCAAGATTTTTCGAAAGACCACAAATTATAAGTATTTCTCTCTCAAGTTACAGGATTTTGTTTAATTCAATTATAGTCAAACTAGGTTGAAAAATGAAAACATAGTTATTTATAATAACCATTGTCAAAATATTTTTAATAAAATGCTTTTTTTCACTTTTTTATTATACTTTAAGTTCTGGGATATATGTGCAGAACATGCAGGTTTGTTACATAGATATACATGTGCCATGATGGTTTGTTGCACCCATCATCCCATCATCTGCATTAGGTATTTCTTTTAATGCTATCCATCCCCTTGCCCCCAACTCCCTGACAGGCCCCAGTGTTTGATGTTCCCCTCCCTGTGGCCATACGTTCTCATTGTTTAACTGCCATTTATGAGTGACCACATGTGGTGTTTGGTTTTCTGTTCCTGTGTTAGTTTTTGAGAATGATGGTTTCCAGCTTCATCCATATCCCTGCAAAGGACATAAACTCATTTCTTTTTTACTGCTGCATAGTGTTCCATGGTATATATGTGCCACATTTTCTTTACCCAGTTTAACACTGATGAACATTTCGGTTGGTTCCAAGTCTTTGCTACTGTGAATAGTGCTGCAATAAACATACATGTGCATGTGCCTTTAGAGTAGAAGAATTTATAATCCTTTGGGTATATACCAAGTAAAGAGATTGCTGGGTCAAATCGTATTTCTTGAGGAATCACCACACTGTCTTCCACAATAGTTGAACTAATTTACACTCCCACCAACAGTGTAAAAGCATTCCTATTTCTCCATATCCTCTCCAGCATCTGCTGTTTCCTGACTTTTTAATGATCACCATTCTAACTAGTGTGAGATGGTATCTCGTTGTGGTTTTCATTTGCACTTTTCTAATGACCAGTGATGATGAGCTTCTTTACATATTTGTTGAACACATGTATGTCTCCTTTTGAGAAGTGTCTGTTCATATCCTTTGCCCACTTTTTGATGGGTTTTTTTTTTCTTGTAGATTTGTTTCAGTTCCTTGTAGATGCTAGATATTAGCCCTTTGTCAGATGGATAGATTGCAAACATTTTCTCCCATCCTTACGTTACCTATTCACTCTGATGATAGTTTGTTTTGCTGTGCAGAAGCTCTTTAATTAGATCCCATTTGTCAATTTTGGCTTTTGTTGCCCTTCTTTTTGGTGTTTTACTCATGAAGTCTTTGCCCATGCCTATGTCCTGAATGCTATTGCCTATTGCCTAGTTTTCTTCTAGGGTTTTATGGTTTTAGGTCTTCTGTTTAAACCTTTTTTTTTTTTTTTTTTTGAGACGGAGTCTTGCTCTGTTACCTGGGTTGGAGTGCAGTGGCGTGATCTTGGCTCACTGCAAGCTCTGCCTCCTGGGTTCATGCCATTCTCCTGCCTCAGCCTCCCAAGTAGCTGGGACTACAAGCACCTGCCACCACGCTCAGTCAATTTTTTGTATTTTTAGTAGAGACAGGGTTTCACCATGTTAGCCAGGATGGTTTTGATCTCCTGACCTCGTGATCCACCTGCCTTGGCCTCTCAAAGTGCTGGAATTACAGGTGTGAGCCACCGCATCTGGCCCTGTTTAAATCTTTAATCCATTTTGAGTTAATTTTTGTATAAGATGTAAGGAAGGGGCCCAGTTTCAGTTTTCTTCCTATGACTAGCCAGTTTTCCCAACACCATTTATTAAATAGGGAACCCTTTCCCCATTGCTTGTTTTTGTCAGGTTTATCAAAGATCAGGTGGCTGTAGATGTGTGGTGTTATTTCTGATGCCTCTGTTTTGTTGATTTGGTCTATATATCTGTTTTTGTACCAGTACCATGCTATTTTGGTTACTGTAGCTTTGTAGTATAGTTTGAAGTCAGGTAACACGATGCCTCCAGCTTTGTTCTTTTGGCTTAGGATTATCTTGGCTGTATGGCATCTTTTTGGGTTCCATATGAAATTTAAAGAAGTTTTTTTCTAATGTTGTGAGGAAAGTCAATGGTAGCTTGATGGGGATAGCATTGAATCTATAAATTACTTTGGGCAGTATGGCCATTTTCACGATATTGATTCTTCCTATCCATAAGCATGGAATATTTTTCCATTTTTTTGTGTCCTCTCTTATTTCCTTGAGCAGTAGTTTGTAGTTCTCCTTGAAGAGGTCCTTCACATCCCTTGTAAGCTATATTCCTAGGTATTTTACTCTCTTTTTAGCAATTGTGAATGGGAGTGTGCTCATGATTTGCCTCTCTATTATTGGTGTATAGGAATGCTTGTGATTTTTGCACATTGATTTTATATCCTGAGATTTGCTGAGGTTGCTTAGCAGCTTAAGGAGTTCTGGGGCTGATACAATGGGGTTTTCTAAATGTACAATCATGTCATCTGCAAACAGAGATAATTTGACTTCCTCTCTTCTTATTTGAATACTCTTTATTTCTTTCTCTTCCTTGATTGCCCTGGCCAGAACTTCTAATACTATGTTGAATAGGAGTGGTGAGAGAGGGCATCCTTGTCTTGTGCTGGCTTTCAAATGGAATGTTTCCAGCTTTTGCTCACTCAGCGTGATATTAGCTGTGGGTCTGTCATAAATAGCTCTTATTGTTTTGAGATACATTTCATCAATACCTAGTTTAATGAGTGTTTTAGCATGAAGTGGTGTTGAATTCTGTTAAAGGCCTTT
This sequence comes from Rhinopithecus bieti, assembly GCF_001698545.2. Classification (NCBI taxonomy): domain Eukaryota; kingdom Metazoa; phylum Chordata; class Mammalia; order Primates; family Cercopithecidae; genus Rhinopithecus; species Rhinopithecus bieti. The sequence goes on along the minus strand of NW_016808908.1, from coordinate 1,702,365 downwards.
TCTGCATTGAGATAATTATGTGGTTTTGTCATTGNCCAGAGATTCTGGTATGTTGTGTCTTTGTCTCATTGGTTTCAAAGAACTTATTTATTACTGTCTTCATTTCGTTATTTGCCCAGTTGTCATTCAGGAGCAGGCTGTTCAGTTTCCATGTAGTTGTGCAGTTTTAAGTGAGTTTCTTTTTTTTTTTTTTTTTTTTTTTTGAGACAGAGTCTCACTTTGTTGCCCAGGCTGGAGTGCAGTGGCATGATCTTGGCTCACTGCAAGTTCTGCCTCCCGGGTTCATGCCATTCTCCTGCCTCAGCCTCCCGAGTAGCTGGGATTACAGGTGCCGACCACCATACCTGGCTAAATTTTTGTATTTTTAGTAGAGACGGGGTTTCACCATGTTAGCCAGGATGGTTTCGATCTCCTGACCTCGTGATCTGCCCATGTTGGCCTCCCAAAGTGCTGGGATTACAGGCGGGAGCCACCATTCCTGGCCTAGTGAGTCTCTTAATCCTGACTTCTAATTTCACTGCACTGTGGTCTGAGAGACTACCTGTTAATGATTTTTGTTCTTTTGCATTTGCTGAGGAGTGTTTTGCTTCCAATTATGTGGTCGATTTTAGAATAAGTACTATGTGGTGATGAGAATTAATATTCTCCTGATTATAGGTGGAGAGTTCTGCAGATATCTATTAGGTCCACTTGGTGCAGAGCTGAGTTCAAGTCCTGAATATTCTTGTTAATTTTCTGTCTCCTTGATCTGTCTAATATCGACAGTGGGGTGTTAAAGTCTCCCACTCTTATTGTGTGAGTCTAAGTCTCTTCGTAGGTCTCTAAGAACTTGATTTATGAATCTGGGTGATCCTGTATTAGGTGCATATATATTTAGGATAGTTAGCCTATATTTAGGAAAGTTAGACTTTACCATTATATAATGCCCTTCTTTGTCTTTTTTGATCTTTGTTGGTTTAAAGTCTGGTTTATCAGAGACTAGGATTGCAATCCCTGTTTTTTTGTTTGTTTGTTTGTTTGCTTTCCATTTGCTTGATAAATATTCCTCCATCCCTTTATTTTGAGCCTATGTGTCTCTGCACATGAGATGTGTCTCCTGAATACAGCACACTGCTGGGTCTTAACTCTTTATCTAATTTGCCAGTCTGTGCCTTTTAATTGGGGCATTTAACCCATTTACATTTAAGATTAATATTGTTATGTGTGAATTTGATCCTGTCATTATGATGCTTGCTGTTTATTTTGCCCATTAGTTGATGCAGTTTTTTCATAGTGTCGATGGTCTTTACATTTTGTTTGTTTTGCAGTGGCTGGTACTGGCTTTCCTTTCCATATTTAGTGCTTCCTTTAGGGGCTCTTGTAAGGTAGACCTGGTGGTGACAAAAATCCCTCAGGATTTGCTTGTCTGTAAAGGATTTTATTTCTCCTTCACTTATGAAGTTTAGTTTGGCTGGATATGAAATTCTGGGTTGAAAATTATTTTCTTTAAGAATGTTGAATATTGATCCCCACTCTCTTTTGGATTGTAGAGTTTCTGCAGAGAGATCAGCTTTAGTCTGATGGGCTTCCCTTTGTGGGTAACCCGACCTTTCTCTCTGGCTGCCCTTAACATTTTTTCCTTCATTTCAACCTTGGTGAATCTGACAATTATATGTCTTGTGGTTGCTCTTCCTGAGGAGTATCTTTGTGGTGGTCTCTGTATTTTCTGAATTNGCACATGAGATGTGTCTCCTGAATACAGCACACTGCTGGGTCTTAACTCTTTATCTAATTTGCCAGTCTGTGCCTTTTAATTGGGGCATTTAACCCATTTACATTTAAGATTAATATTGTTATGTGTGAATTTGATCCTGTCATTATGATGCTTGCTGTTTATTTTGCCCATTAGTTGATGCAGTTTTTTCATAGTGTCGATGGTCTTTACATTTTTGTTTGTTTTTGCAGTGGCTGGTACTGGCTTTCCTTTCCATATTTAGTGCTTCCTTTAGGGGCTCTTGTAAGGTAGACCTGGTGGTGACAAAAATCCCTCAGGATTTGCTTGTCTGTAAAGGATTTTATTTCTCCTTTATTTATTAATCTTAGTTTGGCTCGATATGAAATTCTGGGTTGAAAATTCTTTTCTTTAAGAATGTTGAATATTGATCCCCACTCTCTTTTGGATTGTAGAGTTTCTGCAGAGAGATCAGCTTTAGTCTGATGGGCTTCCCTTTGTGGGTAACCCGACCTTTCTCTCTGGCTGCCCTTAACATTTTTTCCTTCATTTCAACCTTGGTGAATCTGACAATTATATGTCTTGTGGTTGCTCTTCCTGAGGAGTATCTTTGTGGTGGTCTCTGTATTTTCTGAATTTGAATGTTGGCTTGTCTTGCTAGGTTGGGGAAGTTCTCCTGGATAATATCCTGAAGTGTGTTTCCCAACTTGGTTCCATTCTCCCCATCACTTTCAGGTACACCAACACCAATCAAACATAGGTTTGGTCTTTTCACATAGTCCCATAATTCTTGGAGGCTTTATTTGTTCTTTTTCATTCTTTTTTCTCTAATCTTGCCTTCATGCTTTATCTCTAATATCCCTTCTTCTGCTTGATCAATTCAGCTATTGATTGATACTTGGGTAAGCTTCACAAAGTTCTCATGCTGTGTTTTTCAGCTCCATCAGGTCATTTATGTTCTTATCTAAACTGATCATTCTAGTTAGCAATTCCTCTAACCTTTTATCATGGTTCTTAGTTTCCTTGCATTGGGTTAGAACATGCTCTTTTAGCTCAGAGGAATTTGTTATTACCCATCTTCTGAAGCCTACTCTGTCATTTCATCAAACTGATTCTCCATCCAGTTTTGTTCCCTTGCTGGTGAGGAGTTGTGATCCTTTGGAGGATAAGAGGCATTCTGTTTTCTGGAATTTTCAGCCTTTTTGCTCTGGTTTTTCCTCATCTTAAAGGATTTATCTATCTTTAGTCTTTGCTGTTGGTGACCTTCAGATGAAGTTTTTGCATGATCATCTTTTTCGTTGATGTTGATGCTATTACTTTTGTTTGTTAGTGTTCCTTCTAACAGTCAGGCCCTTCTTCTGCAGGTCTGCTCGAGTTTGCTGGGATCCACTCCAGACCCTGTTTGCCTGGGTATCACCAGCAGAGGCTGCATAACAGCAAAGATTTCTGCCTGCTCCTTCCTCTGGAAGCTTCGTATCAGAGGGGCACCCACCAGATGCCAGCCAGAGCTCTCCTGTATGAGTTGTCTGTCATTCCCTACTGGGAGCTGTCTCTACATCAGGAGGCACGGGATTCAGGGACCCACTTGAGGAGGCAGTCTGTCCCTTAGCAGAGCTTGAACACTGTACTGGGAGATCCGCTGCTCTTTTCATAGCTGACAGGCAGGAATGTTTAAGTCTGTTGAAGCTGCGCCCACAGCAGCCCCTTTCCCCAGGTGCTCTGTCCCACAAAGATGGGAGATTTATCTATAAGCCCCTGACTGGGGCTGCTGCCTTTCTTTCAGAGATGCCCTGCTCAGAAAGGTGGAATCTAGAGAGGCAGTCTAGCTACAGTGGCTTTGCAGCACTGAGGTGGGATCTGCCCAGTCCAAACTTCCTAGTGGCTTTGTTTACACTGTGAGGGGAAAAACCGCCTACTCAAGCCTCAGTAATGGTGGACGCCCCTCCCCCAACCAAACTCCAGCATCCCAGGTTGACTTCAGATTGCCGCACTGGCAGCGAGAATTTCAAAACAGTGGATCTTAGCTTGCTGGGCCCTGTGGGGGTGTGAGGTGGGATCCGCTGAGCAAGACCACTTGGCTCCCTGGCTTCAACTCCCTTTCCAGGGGAGTGAACAGTTTTGTCTCACTGGTGTTCCAGGTGCCACTGGGGTACAAAAAAAAAAAAAAAAAAAAAAAAAAAAAAAAAAAAAACAACTCCTGGAGCTATCTCAGTGTCTGCCCAAACAGCCACCCAGTTTTGTGCTTGAAACACAGGGCCCTTGTGGTGTAGGCACCCAAGGGAATCTCCTGGTCTGTGGGTTGTGAAAGCCGTGGGAAAGCACAGTATCTGGGCCGGATAGCACCGTCCCTTACAGCACAGTCCCTCATGGGCTCCCTTGGTCAGGGAAATTCCCTGACCCCTTGCACTTCCCTGGTGAGGCGATGCCCCACCCTGCTTCTGCTCACCCTCCGTGGGCTGCAGCCACTGGCTAACCAGTCCCAATGAGATAAACTGGGTACCTCAGTTGGAAATGCAGAAATCACCTGCCTTCTGTGTTGGTCTTGCTGGGAGCTGCAGACCGAAGCTGTTCCTATTTGGCCATCTTGCCCAGGAATCTGATAAAATGCTTTTATGTTATCATTTGTTTTAAATATATTTTCTTCAATACCATGGACATACTCATTTAGCTCATTCAATGTATGGAAAATTCCTGCCGTGTCATCTTGTTGCAAAGACTGATTTTGGACTAGGCTGAAACAAGTGAGGTGCTTAGGGTACAAAATTTAAAGAAGCAACACATTCAGGGTGATGTCTTCTTAAATTTTGGGCTCTAGGCACCTCATTTGCCCCTCCCTAGTGCTGACTCTGCCTCATTGTCAAAAGAATGGACCAAATCAAACATACTTTCTATGATAAAATGATTGTCATTTTCAATTTAACTAAATAGTAATACACATTCTTATAGAGAGATAGAAGACAGACTGCCTAAGAATGAGCTTTGTCATAAGTTTGTCACCTGGAGAAAGTAGCCTCAGTATTCCTTCCATGCACTTGCTTTACTTTATTTTCAAAGAACTCTCTTACAATAAAGGGACAAAGAATAATCAGTGCATGAAAAAGTCTTGAATGTTTAACAAGTTTCTATGTTGCTTCTCCAGGCTGGAAAGTCAAACTTTGTAGTTGTGAAGAGAGTGCGCCCTTGCAGGCTCTTGGCCTTATCCAGTTGGACTTGTTTCCAGCTGCTGACCCCGCATGAAAGCTTCAACCTCATCCTTTATGCAATCCTATATCTCATAAACCTCAATGGGCCAGGTTACTACATTCACTTTACCCTTCCCAAATGACTATGATTTCTCTCTAGGTTTTTATTATCTAGGGATTCTATTCTCTCAGTTACATGACTCTTTTATTCAAGCTTTTGGTAGTTTTCCATCATTTCTGTATGTTAGAACCAGGAAGAGGACCAATTCATGTCAGGTAAATCTTCTATGAGGCCAGACATCTCCTCATTGATTTTACAATAATTAAAAGTCAGTGGCAACTTGTTCATTATCTATTGCTACACAGCAAATTAAACCAAATCTTAATGGTTTAAAGCAGCAATAAATATTTATTATCTCTTGTGATTTGTCTGTAGTTTAAAAATTCAGGAGTGGCTTAGCCAAGTGGTCCTGGCTCAAGTTCCTCATGAAGTTGCCCACCCTTAAATTCCTTAGAGTGCCTTTTGTCTCACCACCTGGTTCTCTAATTTCTTCACAGAACATTTTATAGTCACATCCTCAAGTTCATCTTTATACTATGTCTTCCTGAGAGTACCCTGAATTTGATCTTTGTTCAAAAGCCAATTTTTAAAAATTTTAGCATTGTTTGCTATCCAAAGAGGCTGCAAACTTTAAAACCCACCAGGTCCTCACTGCTTTATATAATTTTTCTTTGACTTGTTTCCCTCCTCTTGTATTTTACTAGAAGCAACAAGAGAAGAACAGGAGACACTTTCAATACTCTGCCCAGAAATCTCCTTAACTAGATATGCCCATTGATTAAGGTACCTTTACCATATTACTACAGGTGACAGTGTTGCTAAACTTCCTGCCACAAGTTGGCAAGGGTCCCCTTTCTTCTAGTTTCCAAAAATAATTTTTCTTTCTTTCCTATAAGCCCTTCCCAGAAGCCTCGCTGAGGGCATTCAGATTTCTCTAACAGTCTCTTCAGAGCCCTTCAGGCTTTCCTAACATTCTCAAAAAAGTTTTTTCAGTGTCCACCTACCTGCAGAGCCCAACGCCATTCCCACATGTTTTTAGCTTTTTCTTCTGGCAAGATCCTTGATAAAAACCAGCATTCGTTATCTATTGCAATATAACTCATCACCCCAAAACTTAGTGACCTAAAACAGCAATGATGACTTACTATATTTCACAATTTCTGAGGGTCAGGAATTCAGAAGCAGCTTGACTGGGTGGTTCTGGCCTGACGCCTATCATAAGATTGTAGTCTGATGAGGGCCAGGGCTGCAGTCATTGAAAGCTTGACTGACGCTGAGGGATCTGCTTCCCAGGTGGCTCACTCTCATGGCATGCTGGTGCTGGTTTTCAGCAGGAGGCCTCGGTTTTTCTCCCTATGAAAAACTGTCCCTCCACAAGACTACTTGAGTTTTTTTACAGCGTAGTAACTGGTCTGCCCCAGTGTGGGCAATATAAGAATAAGAGCAACCGGGCAGGAGCTGCATCCTCTCTGCAACCTAACTTTGGAAGAAACATAGCATCATTTTTGCCACATTCTCTGTTGAAAGTGAATCACTAAGTCTGGCCCACATCCAAGGGAAGGAGCATTAAACTCCACTTTTTGAAGGAAGGAGGATGAAAGAATTTGTGACCATATCTTTAAAACCCTAACAAGTAAAGTCTACAATAAACTTCTGCTAATGAAATTACACTTCTTATCAATTTTTATTTGGGAAAAATTGTTATACTTCTTTAAGAATCTAAAAGGCAGAATGACATTAGGAGGTCAGAAGAATTAGACTGAGTCTCTCCACCTGTATCTGCTGAAGGTCTCTATACACATTTTCTCATAGAGAGAGAAAAAAAAAACCCACAAAAGGTCAAGAGCGAGGATGAGGGGGTGCAGGAGCACCAAAGGACAAATGGTCAATCAACTCACACAAAATACAAATTTGACCCCACACCAAACTTTGCTAATAATTAGCAAAGAGAGCCAAAAAGGAGCTACCACACATAGCACATCAATATTTAGGAAGTCCTAAATGCCCATTTCCACACTGGGATGAGATCTGGTTTTGTTCAGCTAGCATGGGGTATAAGCTAACATGGAAACCTTATTCAGTTTGGGACCCTCTAAGCCTTTATACCTCATTGACTAATTTCTGCCTTTAAGTGTAGCTGCATCACGTTAATCCACAAAGTGCAGGTTTACACACACACACAAATCCAGAAATCCCCAAAATATACCTTAGTTTAGTCATCAGTAAATTATAAATCCCTAGTTAAGCTCATTTATCTTCAGGTTTATCAATTCTGTCAGCCAGTGCTCATACAAATTGCCTGCAGTGTCCTGGAGGAAAGAGAACCACTCTTAACCCTTCCTTTCTCAGGGGGAGTTAAGAGAATCCACAGAGTGGAAGTCATCAGACCCCCTTCTTTTGACTTTTTTATTTTCCAATTTCATTTGCCAATTTAATCATTTCAATGCTATAGTTTAAATAAATTCATCTAAAATTCCTTCCAATTTACCTACCCTCCCTTAAAGAATTTTATAGGTAAACTTTATCATATTATTATGGAAATATAAGCATATATATTTTTCCCTTATTTCCTTTTAAATTTTCTTTTCTGCCTCCCACACCTGCAATTTGCTTTCCATACCCCTAACTTTCATCTCTGCTCTAAAGTTCTTTACGATCAGTTTTAAAGTACTAAAATATTCATGGGAAAATAACTATAATCTCTTTAACACTAAGTAAGTTCTTTGACAATGGCCAGGCTTGGGGAAAACATAATTAATGAGTCAGCTAGAGGAGTTTCTAAGGAAATTAGTTTTAAATAGATGGTAGTAATTAATCAGTAAAAACAAATACCTGATGGAAGGAGGGAGGTTTCCCCGGTGATTCGAAAAGAACAATTAAGGCTGAATTTGGAATCTTGACCTGTGTGCGTGCTGTGGTGGTAATCTCTCCTTTCTGGCCTTTGAGGAGCTAAATGGAGCATAAAGCAATCTTTCCATGGCTCAAATAAGTACAGGGCAAGCATGCTGAATAGAGGGTAGCAGTATAGACAGCTTAGAAAGACTTCCAGTTAGAGGAAAAGTGTATGAGCTTTAACACCTAGAAGGGGTTGCTAGAAGTCTCAGAGCCATGACTGAGCTTCAGACAAGCAAGAAAATATTGAGAGTGCATTGTTAATTAAATTACAGGCCCAGAGCTAGGACCAGATCAGGTAAAATCTGTTTTCAGGCTGAACTCAGACTTCTCCACAACCTAAAATGAGACGGAATAGAATAATGTTTAGGTTCTAGACAAAAATAATTGTGGATCAAGGTAAGCTGTTTTCATGTGTTTGGGCAAAAGGAAGGTATCTGTGAATATGTAAGGATTCAGAAAAAAAAAATTTAAAGGATGAAACTGGTATAAAAGGACTGGTAGTGAGCATAAGAACTTAAATGTCAATTTTAATAATGGCACAACAATAGATGCACATACTAAAATGATTTTTAAAAGGGAAAATAGGTAATTTAAAATAATGAGTAAAATCTACCTAAAATCTTATTTCAAATAGGAATTAGACAAAATCAGGAAAAGTAAGAGGAAGACAAATTCTTTAACTCTTAAAAAATTCTTTTACATTTCATACAAAGAAATATTTGGGGGGCTTACAAAAAATAAAAGTATTCACTGGTAACATTTAAAACAAGATACATAAGCAAGGACTTTTAATTTGATATAAGTAGAAAACAAGTTATGAAAATAAATGTAAATTATTTATATTATTAGGATGCAGACTCTTCTTAATTGGGCCTAAAATAAACTTCAACTTTAGAGTGCTTATAATAAACCCATTAAAATAAATTACATAGAATCAATAAATTTAAATGATTAGCAAAAGAAACCGCATTCTAGCACAGATAAAATTAGGAAAGCAATGCTAGTATCAGTCAACATAGAATTATAGGTTAAAAGTTACATTACAAAGAAATTCACTGTTTAATTAATTGAAAGATAGATATGTATTAAGACCTGATATTTATTGACTTTAAGAGCTTATAACAAAGCATTAAAATATATGAAATAAACACAAAATGCACAAAGTATTAAAAATTTAACTGCATTGGTAGACTACATAATTTTCAGTCTAAGACTTATAAAGTTAGGTTGGAAAAAAAGATGTAAACGGAATAAAACTGAATTATTACATTAGAACATCATCCGTTAGATAACCTAAGTAGCGAATGCACCCAAGCAATTCAATTGTTCTAAAACTGTTTTTTAAACTCTTTGGGACAGCTGATGGCATGTGGTTATCTGGGAGGAGGGTGACCCCTGGCTGACTCCTCTGGAGCTGAGTCCACACAAACCAAATGCCAGGGATGCAGATCCAAAATGGTTATCACAGCAAGGTAACCAGCTACAAACATGGAATGATGTTCTTCATTTACATATTTTTTAGAATTATGAATATTGTAAAGTGGCCACTGAATTAGCTTCAGCATACTACATGAATGAGCATGCATTATCTTACCATTCCTTCAATTCCTCTATAAAACTGAGGTGCGTTTCCTGATTCAGAGGTTGTAACTAAAATGTCCTGTTGGGCAAACAAAAAAGGAAATTTGGATAACAGATGTGTAGCCTCTGACAGTGCAGGTCTGATTCTTACCAAGGATTCTTCTTTCTACAGTACATCACACGAGACACCACAGAAACAAGAACAATAAAATGTTACCCCTGGCTATTGTTAGGTACCTAGATTTGAAAAATGGAGCTTCAAATCATCTTTTCTTTTTTTCTTTTCTTTTCTTTTTTTTTTTTTTTTTTTTTTGAGATGGAGTCTCACTCTGTCACCCAGGCTGGAAGGCAGTGGTGCAATCTTGGTTCACTGCAACCTCTGCCTCCCAGGTTCAAGTGATTCTCCTGCCTCAGCCTCCTAAGTAGCTGGGATTACAGGCACCTGCCACCATGCCCAGCTAATTTTGTATTTTAGTACAGATGGGGTTTCACCATGTTGACCAGGCTGGTCTCAAACTCCTGACCTCAAGTGATCTGCCTGCCTCGCCTTCCAAAGTGCTGGGATTACAGGTGTGAGTCATCCAGCCCAGCCCATCTTGATTTCTACAAAGATTTTAATGGAACTACAAAAAGTAATAAATAAGATATTGTTGATCCCTGTCCAAACACAAAGTAAACACTGCTCATTCATTTGGCTTGAATATTTGTCCCCTCCAAAACTCACGTTGCAATTTATCCATGTGACAGTATTGACAGATGGGACCTTCAAGAGGTGATTGGATCATGAGGGCTCTACTCACATGAATGGACTAATGGATGAATGAGTTAATTGACTGATGGGTTATCATGGAAGGAGAACTGGTGGCTTTTTAAGAAGAGGAAGAGGCCGGGCGTGGTGGCTCAAGCCTGTAATCCCAGCACTTTGGGAGGCCGAGACGGGCGGATCACGAGGTCAGGAGATCAAGACCATCCGGGCTAACACGGTGAAACCCCGTCTCTACTAAAATACAAAAAAAAAAACTAGCCGGGCAAGGTGGCGGGCGCCTGTAGTCCCAGCTACTCGGGAGGCTGAGGCAGGAGAATGGCGTAAACCCGGTAGGTGGAGCTTGCAGTGAGCTGAGATCCGGCCACTGGACTCCAGCCTGGGTGACAGAGCGAGACTCCGTCTCAAAAAAAAAAAAAAAAAAAAAAAAAAAAAAAAAGAAGAAGAAGAAGAGGAAGAGAGACTTAAACTAGGATGTTAGCACACTCACACTTAGCCCCCTTGCTATGTGATGGCTTGCAACACCTCAGGACTCTGCAGAGTCTCCACCAGGAAGAATGTCTTCACCAGATGCATCCCATTGACCTTGGACTCCACAGCCTCCAAAACCATAAGAAATAAATTTTATTTCTTATAAGTTACCCACTTCTATGTATTCTGTTACATGCAACAGAAAATGGATCAAGATATTCATCTATTTGCATATTCAGCAGACAGTATATATATACACATATACACACATATTATATATATGCAAATTCCATTCAACTTATAAACTTCCTACCAAAGAAAATTAAAGATCTTGCTGGCTAAATGTCCTGCCTACCTTGTAAACAATACTGTTCAAAAGGATTGTGATTTGCTTCCCTTTCATAATGAAAGTTGTGAGTCACTTTTCAATTTCCTCAAAATGTGCAGAAGCACTTAATAAGATTTTTTTTTTACTTTGTAGAAATGGAAGGAGATAGCCTTCCTAGACATGTGCCTACAAGATGACTATAATTATTGCTTTCCATAGATGTTAAAATATTGGCATGCCCTAAAATCATATTTGCAAAGTATAGGACAAAAAGAGTATCCTTCTCTAATTTGCAAATGTACTGAAGATGAGAATGGAGAGAAGTATGGAAACAGAAATGTATGCACTGTTTCTCCAAAAATGTTTGGTGGTCTATGAAGAGACCATAAGGAACGTAGGAAAGCATGTACTGATTGCACTTGAGCTGTTGAATGTTATGTGGAGGTTGCAACAAAAATACATGCAATGCAAAAAAAAGTTGGGGGTCATTAAAAAAAATTAAGACTGTTTCAGAAGTAAAAAAACAAAGTCACTAGAAAAGGGAAACCAAGTTAAACAGGACTTTCTCATTTCTTTACTAAAATGGTAACTTACATGAAATCCAACTTCAATTTCACAGGTTCAAGTTACTTCTATACTTCATAACCATTTTCCATGACAAAAAGAGGCTTAACTTATGATAATAATATCCAACCTGTTTTTATCTAAACATGATTGAAATTGTAGACATGGAGGGCCTACCTGATGGATTTACAGATGAAAGGAACTTGATTGACAAACAGCTACCAAAATACACCTGTATATACAAACTGGATGGGCATTTTTAGCGAAGTGGAAACTAAGTTCTATAAATGTAAACATTTGCTGTTACTAGGGAGTAAAATTCTAAGAATTCCATGCTAAAGCACTTTTCTTGAGAGAATATTTAGTTCAATGTCATTTCATTTAACTGCCAGTAGGAAATAGTGCAATGTGGTCTTAAAGGAGCAGAGATGCAAGTCAAAATAAATTCTGTATTTCAGTTTGAGTTCTACCACTACATAAAAGAAGAGAAGAGTATCTGGGAGGCTGCTGGCATTTCAGAGAAATATTATTGAAAAGAAAACAGAAATATCAAAAACATCTTAATGGTGTATCACGGAACAATGAAATATGTCATTAATTTTATTAAATATAATATTTGGTTAAATAATCCCAATTTATATACATTCAATTCTTTAAAGGTATTTTATTTACTCAGCTTAAGAATACACAATAACACAACTTACAAAATAGAATATCCAAAGACTTAAAATCTCTAACAGAAACATTATAAAATATTGTTACATTTTGTTGTATATATCAATTGTTTAATTCGTCCTATTATTAATTACTAATTTTGACCATTAACTAGTCTTATTTTTTAAATAATATACATGTATTTATATTTACATTTCTTACATGTATGTAATAGAAAAGCAATGCAGAATAATAGATAATTTTAAATCAATGCCTGTATTTTATATATTTGCTATAATATATGTGTATCATTATTATATATTATATACATTTGGTATGAATGGAATGATTGTGATGATTTTATTGTGACCACCTTCTGACAGTATCTGGGGTGACACTCCTAGAAGTTGATCATACTAAATTCTTCACAACAAAGGAGGGTATATCCTAAGAATGTCAAGATGGTTTATTAAATCTATTAGTGGTCACATGAAAAGATGCTCAAAATCATTCATCAGGGAAAAGTGAATTAAAACTATAATGATACCTCAACACATTCACTATAATGGTTAAAATTTTAAAGGCTGACAACATAAAATGTTGGAGAGGAAGCAGAGTAATTAGAATTCTCAGATATTGTTGATGGGAACGTAAACTAGTAAAACTACATTTAAAAAATGTGTGGCTTTTTTTGAGTGTTAAACATACACTTATCTTATGAATATTCATAAGCTTGTATCAAAAAGAAATAGCACATCAACAAAAAGACGTGCGCATGAATGCTCACAGCAATTTTATTCATAATAGTTACAAACTTGAAACAACCTACATATCCATCAACAAGTGGTTAGAGAAACAAAATATGTGGCATATCCCCACTGTGAACTACTACTCAGCAACAAAAAGGAACAGGATACTGAAGTATGCAACAACATAAATGAATCTTGCTGTGGTTCAAACATCTGTGTTCCTTTAAAATTCATATTAAAACCTCACCCCTCAGCCACCGCACCTACTGAGAAGTGAGGAGCACCTCTGTCCCGCCGCGCAATTGTCTGGGAAGTGAGGAGCGCCTCTCTCTGCCTGGCCGCCCCACTGGGAAGTGCGGAGCGCCTCTGCCCGGCTACCCTGCAACTCTCCAAGTGTGAAGTGGCAGCCTTGTGTGTGATCTTTCTGCCCTCCCCAAGTCTGCATTTTCAACAGTAAAGTTTACTTTTAAATTAAAAGATTAAAAACAAAACAAAACACCTCATCTCCATTGTGGAGTACTAAGAGGTGGGCCCATTAGGAGGTGATTAGGTCATGAGGGCTCTTCCTTCATGAATGAAATTGGTATTCTTATCAAAGAAAAAGTTTTCACCCCTTCCGCCATGTGAAGATGTAGCAACGAGGTGCCATCTTTGAGGCAGAAAACCAGCCCTTATCAGACATCAGATCTGCCGGTGCCTTGATCTTGGACTTCCCAGGCTCCGGAACTGCGAGAAATTTCTGTTGTTTATAAATTACCCAATCTAAGTTATTTTGGATTATAGCAGCATGAGTGAGCTAAGACAAATCTCAAACTCATTCTGCTAAGTGAAAGAAACTAGAGATAACAGTTGCTTTGATTCCATATATATAAAATTCTAGAAAATGTAAATTAATCTATATTGATAAAAACAAAACAGTGACTGGCTGGAGCCTGGAACAGACAGATTTTCTGAAGGGGGTCACAAATAATCTATTAGGGATGATGGAAATATATTGCAGCTGTGCTTTTACAGAGAAATACATCTGTCAAAATTTATCAAATTGTGTGGTTTTTATTTAAATGATGCATTTTATTATACATAAATTATAACTCAAAGTTTAGTTAAAAATGAAATTTCAATGAAGACAAAATAAGTAACTCTATCAACATAGGTTGATAGAGAGAAACGGCATGATCATGTTAATAAGCCCTGAAGGCATTTGGAAAAACTCAGTAGCAATTCTTGATTTTTTTTAAAAAAAGGAAAGTATAGCAACTACCTAATAAGACACATCTAAAGTCAACATTCAGCAATAATCTCAATTATGGACACTACACATATTCTCTCAGAAGTTAGTGGCAAGAGTGGCCATCATACCTACATTAGTAGTCATTGTATACCTACTGAAAACAGAGAATTAGAACAAAACAAAGCAATGAACATGAATCCAACAAAAAATTATACAGCTTTCAAAATAATTGGATAAAAACTAAGACCATAAGAATAAAGTTTTACATGTCAACAATAGCCAGCTTAAAAAAAAAAAGAAAATGGAAGATAAATCCTGCTTTTGGTAGCCCAAAACATAAAATACTAAGGAGCAACCTTACAATGTAAAGTATAATACACTTACAAAGAAAAGTAAAAACATAGAGACACAAAAGCAGTTTTGAAAAACTGTACAGATATTCCAAGTTCTTAGATAAGACAGAAATAAATTCTCCACAAATTAATTTATTGTTTTAATTTAGTGCCAATCAAAATCCACTCTGGTAAAATAAAAAAGAGATCCTAAGTTAATCTAGAAGATAAATGGATTATACTACCCAAGAAGAAGATTCTAAAAATACAGTATAACAAAGAATTTTCCATAACACCTGGGAAAATACATCTACAATAATCAAAAACATGTAAACAGAAACTGAACAGTTTAGCCAAAAACACACCCTAGTATATATCAGAACCTAATATACAATAAATGTGCCATCAAAATAAATGTGAAGACCAAATGATGCCAAAGCATCAGTTAACTATTTTTAAAAGATTTTAAATTAGGTAAAAATCTCATGTCATACACTAAAAGCAATTACAATGAATTAACAAGTTAAAGGTTTATTATTTTTTAAAAAAAACTAAAGTTTAAACAACTATTTTAAAATATAAGTGAATACAGATAACTTCTAATGGGAGAGTACTAATTATTAAAACAATGGGGAAAGTTAACTAGGAAATAATTATAGGTTTAAATACATATTTTAAATTATCCTTTAATTGTGAAACTGCAAAAGTGACACATACTGTGAGTACAATTTTATAAAGTAGAAAGCACTCATTTTCCCCTGCCCATGCCAATCTATCACACCTCCCAGAACTAAAATCTATTATTAATTAGGTGTGTATCTTCCTAAGTTTTTTCCTACATTACACGAATATTTTTAATGTGAATAAACAGTATTTTTTAAAATTTTATTCTGAAATAATTATAGACTCACAGGAAGATACTAAGAAATGTACAGGGAGGTCCTGTGTACACTTAACACAACCTCCCCTACATAGGTAACATCTTGCATCAACATAGTGTAATTATCAAAACCAGGAAACTGACATTGGTACAAAGCACAGAGCTAATTCACATTTCACCAGTGTGGTGAGTAGGTCTATGCAATTTTATCACATATGTAAATCTATATAACAACCACCACAGTCAAGAAATGTGAGCATTCCATTTCCACAGGCTCCCTCGTACTCTCCTTTTATCCACATCCACATCCTCCTCCTCCCATTCCTAATACCCAGTGACCAACAATCCATTCTCCCTATATAGAGTTTCATAACATATGAATGTTTTGTAAACAGAATCATGCAATATGTATCCTACTGAGATTGGCTTTTTTCACTTAGCATAACTACCTTCATGTTCTTTCAAGTCACTGTATGTATCAATAGTTTTCCTTTTATTGCTGAGTAGTATCCCATGGTATAGACATATGAAAATTTATTTAACCATTCACCCTTTAAAAGAAATTTGGGTAATTTCCAGTTTTCTGCTATTAAAAACAAAACTTCCATGAACATTCATGTACAAGTTTCCATATAAAATGTTTCTCTATTAAGTTAAAACCTTCTTAAGTTTTAAATTCCCAATAATGCAATTGTTAGGTCATATGGTAATTATACTTTTTTTGGAGGGGGGGATTGCTAAACTCTTTTTCCAGAAAAGCTGTAACATTTTACATTTCTACTAACAATATGTGAGTAATCCAATTTCCCTGCATCCTCACCAACATTTGATGTTATTATTCTTTATTTTAGCCATTCTGATAGTATGTAGTGATAGCTTATTGTGGTTTTAATTTGTATTTCCCTGATGGCTCATGATGTTGAACATCTTCTCATGTGCTTATTTACCATCTCTATTTCCCCTTTGGTTATATGTACATTCATGTCTTTTGCCCATTTTCTGATTGAATTGTTGGTTTTTACTGTTGAGTTTTCAGAGTTCTTTCTATAGGTATTATGCATTGTAGATACTAGCTCTATGTCAGATATGTGGTTCTCCCACTCTTTAGGTTATCTTTTCATCCTCTTCACTGGGCCTTTCACCAAGCCAGTATTTTCAATGTGATGGGATTCAATTTATCAGTTTTTCCTTTTATAGACTCTGCTTTTGGTTGCAAGTCTAAAAGCTCTTTTCCTAGTTCTAGGTCGCAAAGATTGTCTGCTATGTTTGTTTCTAAAAGTTTTATCATATTATGATCTACATGATTTATTTTATGAGGCTTTTTGTATAAGATGTGAGATTTAATTGAAGTCCTTTTTTCTTTCTGGTTGATGGAGGTCCAAGCGCTCTACACCACTTCTTGAAAATGCTTTCTCTCTCCCACTGAATCACCTTTGCTTCCTGACCAAAATTAATTGGTTATATTCATGTGGGTTTGTTTGTTTTGAGACAGAGTCTTGCTGTGTCGCCCAGGCTGGAGTGCAATGGTGCGATTTCGGCTCACTGCAACCTCTGTCTCCCAGGTTCAAGCAATTCTCCTGCCTCAGCCTCCTGAGTAGCTGGGATTACAGGTGCCCGCCACCATGCCCAGCTAATTTTGTATTTTTAGTAGAGACGGGGTTTCACCATGTTGGCCAGGCTGGTCTCAAACTCCTGACCTCAAGTGATCCGCCAACCTCGACCTCCCAAAGTGCTGGGATTACAGGTATGAGCCACCGCACTCGGCCAGGTTTAATTTTTATTTCTCTATTTTGTTCCACTGGTGTATGTTCTACCCTTTACCAAAACTACAGTCTTGATTGTAGCTTTCTAATAGGCCTTAACACTAGGAAGAGTGATTTATCCTACTTTTTCCTTCTCTTTCAAAATTATTTTGACTATCCTATGGTCTTTTCCTAAAATACACATTTTAGGACTATCTTGTATATCTCAACAAGAAATCTTGCAGTGATTTTGATAGGAGTTATGTTAATCCTATAGATCTACATAGGGGGAATGGATATCTTTGCTATTTTCCATCTGAATACATGCATCTTTAAAACATCAACTCGGCCAGGTGCGGTGGTTCACGCCTGTAATCCCAGTACTTTGGGAGGCCAAGGCGGGCGGATCACAAGGTCAGGAGATCGACACCATCCTGGCTAACACAGTGAAACCCCGTCTCTACTAAAAATACAAAAAATTAGCCGGGCGTGGTGGCAGGCACCCGTAGTCCCAGCTACTCTAGAGGCTGAGGCAGGAGAATGGCGTGAACCCGGGAGGCGAAGCTTGCAGTGAGCCATCGCGCCACTGCACTCCAGCCTGGGCGACTGAGCGAGAGACTCCATCTCAAAAAAAAAAAAAAAAAAAGTCAACTCAGGAATGTGTTCACAAAATTCAAACGCACATGATATAACCAACAAAAACAAGAAAGAGAAATTAATATTCTTAATAGAAAAAACACTCATACTAATAAACACTATTATTCCCAATGTGCTAAAAACCTAAATAGAACAATCTACAGAAGAAATAACTTTAAAAGCCCAACTTCATAACCAAAGAAATGCAAATTGTAACTAAAATGGAAGAATTGTGGCTGGGCGTGGTGGTTTACGCCTGTAATCCCAGCACTTTGGGAGGCCAAGGCAAGTGATAACCTGAGGTCAGGAGTTCGTGACCAGCCTAGTCAGTGTGGTGAAACCCCGTCTCTACTGAAAATACAAAAAATCAGCCTAGCGTGGTGGTGGGCACCTGTAATCTCACCTACTCAGCAGGCTGAAGCAGGAAAATCACTTAAGCCCAGGAGGCAGAGGTTGCAGTGAGCCAAGATAGTGCCATTGCACTCCAGCCTGGGCAACAAGAGCAAGACTCTAGGAAAAAACAAAGAAAAGAATAAAGAAAAAAAGAAAGAATTAATTGTTTATACCTGCCAAATTGAAAAATATTTTAAAGAGAAATACTGAGGGCTGAGTGACAAAGATGAAGTGAGGCAAGGTCTTGGTCCCTGTTAGTAAGAGTTTAATTGCTATAGTGATCCCATTTGGAAATATCTATCAGAAACCTTCTGAAAGTACAATATACACTTTAGAATTATCTTCTCTATCTCAACAGGAAAGTTTACTAAGATTTTAACAGGAATTTTAAACCTGTAGATCTATATAGGGGGAATGGGCATGTTCGCCATGTTCTATCTGAATACGTGCATTTCTAAAACATCAACTCAAGAATTCACTAACAAAATTCAAAGGCCTTTTTTCCCATGGTTTTCATTTATAGAAAACTATCTTAATGAAAATAATCTGAAGTGCAATAGACTAAGTACAAAATGTATATCACAACATTAATTGCAGTAGTGAGAAGGAAAGAAAACACTAAATGTCTAACGATAAGAAATCATTAAATAAACTATGAAATAGCCATATGATATAGTATTATACAGCTGTTAATAAATTATGTATTTGAAGAATTTAGTGGTATGACTGTTCACCATATGGTACTGAGAAAAAAGGGCTATAACAAATATGTTAATGTAATGCAATACCAAAATATTTTAAAGTATATTCCTGTACAGAAAATTATCTGCTGGGAAACATACAAAATAATACCATTTGCTAATGTTGTAAAATTTGAATTATTTTCCTTTTATACTTCTCTGTATAGTCTACTTTTCTACAATAAACATGTATCACTTCTATTATCAGAAAATATTCATTAATAATGTGAGCAGCAGTTCTAGTAATTATTATTTAGTAATAATAAGACTAAGTTTCCTAACTCAGATTATGAGCTGATATAGCAGTGGCCCACATAGAAAATCCTTCTAAGAATTGGTTGTGTGGAAGTAAAAGAATCTTTCATGCAGCCACATTCCATCCATGGTTCAACTTTGTATTAGTCTGTTTTCATGCTGCTAATAAAGACATACCCAAGACTGAATAATTTGTAAAGGAAAGAAGTTTAGTGGACTCACAGTTCCACATGGCTGGGGAGGCCTCACAAACATGGTGGAACATGAAGGAAGAGCAAAGGGACGTCTTACATGGCAGCAGGCAAAGAAGGCATGTGCAGGGGAACTCTCCTTTATAAAACCATCAGATCTCATGAGACTTATTCACTATCCCAAGAATAGCACAGGGAAGACCTGCCTCCATGATTTAATTACCTCTCACCGGGTCCCTACAAAACATGGGAATTATGGAAACTACAATTCAGGATGAGATTTGGCCATATCAAACATCAGATAGAAGTTGGATGTGCATTAAATAAATAATTATCTACCAGTACAATCTGTAGATTTGAGAACAGTAATGTAAGTTTTAGTTGATATTAAAATCCTTAACAATAATAATAGGGTACTCCATCACCATACAAACATTATCACTTACATTTTGTTGTTGTTTTTCTGAAAAGCTCTTTCAATGGAAACAACGTTATTTGTAACTGGTATCTTTGGGACTAGAGTACAGAAACACACACACACACACACACACACACACACACACACGAAAAGCAAATGCCTCCATATTGAATTTAAGGCATATAAAAAGATTGGTTTAGAAATAGTATTCTCCTGCATTGTTGATCTGGATGATTTATTTTTCAAGGGCCTTCTTGATGCTAATAACCTTCACTACATTTTCCCTCCAATATTCAGTTCTAGGGCCAGACCTTGAAATCACTCTAATGCCAACTCGTGGCATTTCAATATACTGCTTTCTGACATTAAACACCTATGCTCCAGACCTCCTATTCCCTCAAAGCCTATTCTTCTGCCTCATTTAAACCTCACATGCCTGGATTTATTCTTTCCTCTCAATTATTTGTCCCTTATTGATTTCACATTCATCTTTGGATCCTGTGGTATATATGCTAGGAAGGTTAATTCATGATAGCTACTATATTAAACAATTGCAAGATCTTGGCGGCTTGATACAATAAAAGGCTTTTTCTTGCTCACTCAAAGTCAAATGTAGGTTGATCAGCTCTCTTTGGCAGTCATTCTAGAATCCAGAAGCCTTCCATTCTAAATACACAACCTCTGGTACTTTGCAGAAAAGAAAATGGAAAGTCAAAGTTTTGCTGAAGACATTTTTAAGAGCCAGGCCAAGAGTGGATAATGTCACTTGGACCTATGTTTCATTGGCTAGAACCTAGTCATACGACCATTAGCTAATTCCAAGAATGGCTGACAATTGTAGATTTCCTTTGTGTCTAAGAAGAGAAAAGGAGATTGGTAAGCATCTAGTCAAGGCTTTGTCATAATATAACTGTAACTTCACTTCTAACACAGCTAACTCTGTCACCATTTGTCTTTCTCCCACAGCTATTCATAATTTCCCCAGACCTACAGCTTTTTAATCACTGGTATTTGCTGCTCTATATTTCTTGGTATTCCTGAAAACACAGTTATAAAACTCTGTGTTGCTATAATTTAGGATCTTCAGCCTCAGTTGGAACCTCAGCATAGATCAGAAATCTTTTTCTCTGCCCCTTTTAAACATCCCCTTACAGTTTCTATGACAAATGTTCAACCCTACGTCCCACCTAATTCTCAGAAAATGTTTACAAAGAACAAAAAGTTAGATTCTTGTGATGATTAATTTTATATGTCAACTTGGCTAGGTCATGGTTCACAGATATTTGGTCAAACACATCTGGATGTTGCCATGAAGATATTTTCAGATGAGATTATCATTAAAATCAGTAGACTTTGAGTAAAGCAGATTACCCTCCATAATATCAGTGAGCCTTATCCACTCAGCTGAAGGTCTTAAAAGAGAGAATGACCTCCTTTGAAGAAGAGGAATTCTGCCAGAAGATGGTATCCAGATTCTGGTTGCAACACCAGCTTTTCCCTAGGTTTCCAGCCTGCCAACCTGCCCTATAAATTTTCAACTTGCCAGCCTCCACAATCAAGTGAGCCAATTCTCAAACTCTCTCTCTCTGGAGAGAAAAAGACAGAGAAACACTTCCTCTTGTGCTCTAGGCACATTCCATTCCAACTTCTCACAGGCTTTGAACCATTAATTGTCCCATCAGAGTTTCTGAGTTTACTTCTCAACTGACATCTTCCTGTAGGCATAAAAATAGAGTCAAATCTTTGTATCTCCTTGTATGGGTATGTGCATATATACATATTTATTTGTATGTATACTTAATGAATATTAAGAAAATGGCATGTTTAACTGGATTAAAATATCAATTAAAGAACATTTCCCAAAACATGAACTCTCAGTTTACCACTAAGAAGAAAATGAGAA
>NW_016808908.1:1672032-1680491 GCF_001698545.2 Rhinopithecus bieti | reverse complement strand
TTTACCACTAAGAAGAAAAATGAGAAAACACAAGAAGAAAACTAATAAACCATTGAATTAGAATATGTAAAACAGAATAACCAAATAACCAAATATCCCAAAACATGAAATCTCAATTTACCACTAAGAAGAAAAATGAGAAGACACAAGAAGAAAACTAATAAACCATTGAATTAGAATATGTAAAACAGAATAACCAAATATAAGTGAAGAGCCTGGATCTGAGTGGCAAATATAGAAAAATAGAGCTGAAAACAAATTTCAAAGAAGCCACAAATATCCAGTTTGTTACAAGTGAAGTTAAAAGACTTAGCAGTAAAGTTTAAGAACAATGGAATGAGTAAATCTATAACTTATAAATTATTATAGTGGTGATTAAATTTATAAGAGTTTTAAATCAACCATAAGTAAGTATACAAATCTTACTCTGGACTGTTACATGCACTTATTATAATGTATTGATTATTCTTATCCTGTTTTAAACATATTTTTTCAAGGACTCAGGCCAATCCTGGAAACCAATTCCTCTGTACAATAAAAGTCACTTATAATGGGTGGACTTAAACGTAAAGATGTTATAAATAAAATGTTGATTTACTAAGATAGCAATAAAATCAAAGATAAAAATTAATGCCAAATATATACAGGACTATCTAAATTCCCCAGTAATAAAAAGATAAATTTCATATTTTCATATGAAATAAATAAACTTGTTTTTAAGTAATATCCAGTTTGAAAATTATTCAGGTAACTGGGTACTTCTACACATTGTTATTAAGAGTACAAATCACTGGAAACCTCATGGAAGACAATTTGAAGAAAAAATTGTATATACATGTATTTGCTATACATACGTATGTATAACAAAATCACATATACCTACATACACACATATGTATGTTTATGTGTATATGTGTATACAGTCATGCACTGCAAAATGGTGTTTCAGTCAATGAGGGACTGTGCATACAGTGGTGATTCCATAAGATTATTATGGATCTGAAAAGATTCTATCACCTATTGATGTCATAGCACAAGTACAATACTCATGTGATTAAAATGACATTGGTGCAAACAAACCTACTGTACTGCTAGTCATATAAAAGTATCACATATACAACTGTGTACAGTGCATAATACTTGATAATAAACGATGATGTTACTGGTTTATGAATTTAATATACAATACTTTTATCATTATTTTATCAGTATTCCTTCTACTTATAAAAATAGTTAACTGTGAAACAGCCTCAGGCAGGTCCTTTAGGAAGTATTCCAGAAATAAGCATTGTTATCATAAGAGATGACAGCTCCATGCATGAAATTGCCCCTGAAGATCTCGCTGTAGCAGAGCAAGATGTGGAGGTAGAAGGTGGGAATATTAATGATCCTGACCCCATGTAGGCCTAGGCTAATGTGTATGTTTGTGTCTTAGTTTTTAAGAAAAAAGTTTATAAAGTTAAAAAAATAAGAAATTTTAAAATAGAACAAAGCTTATAGGACATACAGAAAGAAAATATTTAGCACAGTTGTACAATGTGTTTGTGTTTTCAGCTAAGTGTTATTTACCAATATTCAAACATGTAAAAAATTTTAAACATTTGTCATGTAAAAAAGTTACAGTAAGCTAACATTAGTTCATTATTAGAGAAAAAATATATTTTTTTATAAATTTAATGTAGCTTAAGTATACTTTACAGTATTTATAAAGCCTATAGTAGTGTACAGTACTGTCCTAGGCCATCACATTCACCCAGAGTAACTTTCAAGTCCTGCAAATTTCATTCATGGTAAATGCCCTTTACAGGTGTACCATTTTTTTATCTTCTATACCATGTTTTTCCTATACCTTTTCTATCTCTAGATATGTTTAGGTACACAAATACTTTAACCATAATGTTAACAACTGCCTACAGTATTCAGTACAGTAATTTACTGTAATGGTTTGTAGCCTAGGAACAAGGGGTTAAACCATATAGCCTAGATAGTAGTCTGTATCACCTAAGTTTGTGTACATAAATTCTATAATACTCGCACAATGACAAAATTGCCTAATAACATATTTCACAAAATATATTTTCATTGTTAAATGATGCATGATTATATCAAGTGTATTTGTATTTATATAATATACAAACACATATATTTGTATTTATATAATATACAAACACATACATAGTTTGTTAAAGCTCCATAGCCTTTGACCCAGCAACCCCACTAATAGGAATTTTTCTCAAGAAAATAATTAAGAATTTTGCACCAAGTATGTTTGTTGCAGTATTTTTATGATAGTAGAGATTTAAAAGCAAAATAAATATTTAACAATAAGACATTTTTTAAGCAATTAAGATATTTTTGCTAATCCAGAGTTTAAAAAATTACTTAGAGTATTTAACTCAAAGTTCAAAATATTTATTTTATATACAAAAGGCAAGTTATAAAAATAATCAAATCTGTTCCCTTTTGCCAATGATGTATTTTTCTTGACAGCTATATGTATGTATCGATATAAATTCTAAAGATCATTTATACAATGTATCTTTTAGAACAATCAATGAAATGTAGTATATCACATTTTCTAGAAAGAGTCTACATTACTTCAAATGAGAACAAATAGAAAGTAATTATTTAATGAATATTTATGATGAACACTGCCAAAAATAAACAAGACATAATTAAGAGAACAATAAAATAAAAAATGATTGAAAAGTGGCTACAACATAATAGCAGAGATATCTAAAAAAAGATAATATTCTGAGCAATTTTATGATGCTAAATTTGAAAATATTTAAATTAACAAAATGTACTAAAATATCTACCATAGGAAATCAACTCAGAATTCTCCGACTGTGCAATAATACTAAAATAAACCGGACCAGGGAAAAATTATCAGAGAACTATCTCCCAAAAAGGTCAAATGGTTTCATGGCAATACTCTTGATGTTTTTAAAGCATAGATAATCCCCTTACTATGTGAACTGCTCCAGAGCAAAAATATTAAGTCACTTAATAATTTTGTGACATATTAAACTTGAATAAGATATACAAAAAGCATATGCTTTTCTCACAAAACATGAATCCTAAATTAACATTAACCCATATCATAAATCCTAAATCAACATGAACCGAAAATAATAATTCAGCAATATTAAAAGAATTATATGCCTTAATTAAAAAGGGTTCATCCACATGTATAAAGATTATTTGATATTCAATATTAAGAAATCTATTAAGATTACGCATTACAAAATAAAGTTCAAAGAAAATTACTATCTCAAAATTTCATTAAATTCCATACTCATTCCTATTTTAAAAGCTTTTAGAAAATAACACTTAAAGTAGAATATTTTAATAAATAAAAGTTTAAAAATTTAACTAAGCTATTGAAACAAATGAAGATGTAACATCTCTCTGCATTGATAAGACTGAACATTGAGACATTTTAGTTTTCTGAATCAATAGGCCTATCACTCAACTTAAAATGCCCAATAACTTCTTGGAATTTGATGTAATTATTCTAAAGTTTATTAGAAAGAATGTTTTAATTATTAATTTTTTAGTGAATATCATAACAAGAAATTAGAAGGCAGATAAATGGAATAGAGAGAATATCCTGAAGCCATGTGGATTTATTATTTAATAAAAGTAATATTATAGCATAATGGGGAAAGAATTATTCTTTAAAATGAGTTGGAACTTTAAGGGCTAATAATAATAGCTCTCTCCTCTCCATCTGAATAGCAAGCCAGATGAGAATACCCAAGAAGCTGAGAGATGACTATCAAAATATCGTTTGAGTACTTTTGTTACTGATAAAAGATGGATTCAAGAATGTGGCTTTGATATGTGGTCCAAATGAGCATCCCCAAAATTCTCCCCAGAATTAAACTTTCTTACATACAAACCTGAAAAAATACAGAGAACTCCTGCATGACCATCTTCCTTGTGGCATTTGCAGATAATAGATCAGAATGTAGATCTTCAGTAGATAGGAATTGAGTGAGAGGATAAAGCCAGTATGTTCAGCTTTTCTCTTGACTACCTTTCAGATATATATACCTCTCCTCAGCCCCTGGAGAAGTGAATAAGATTTAGGGGCAGGGAGCATTACTCTAATGCAATGCCTTCAAATGGAAAAATGAGGGGGCCAGGCACGGTGGTTCACACCTGTAATCCCAGCAGTTTGTGAGGCCAAGGAGGACAGATCACTTGAGGTCAGGAGTTCAATACTACCCTGGCCACCATGGCGAAACTCATCTCTACTAAAAACACAAAAATTAGCCGTGTGTGGTGGCAGGTGCCTGTAATTGCAGCTACTCAGAGGGTTGAGGCAGGAGAATCACTTGAACCCAGGAGATGGAGGTTGCAGTGGGCCGAGATTGCACCATTGTACTCTAGCCTGGGCGACAGAGCAATACTCCATCTCAAAAAAAAAAAAAAAAAAGAAAAGAAAGGAAAGAAAAATGAGGGAACACATGAAGGAAGTAAACTGTACTAACTGAACACTCATGGAGTGAAAAGGCAGAGTCAATCCTTATTTCACATCATATATTCTATCTGTAAGTATTAATTAGATTAGAATTGTGGTTTTTATAGAATTGTGGTTTTTTATGTTAGGAAGTGGTTTTATACCCTGCAGTCAAGTTCTATCTACTCCATAGCATTACCTTGGAGCCACTGCAGGAGAAATACCAGGTCCTAGGCTTCTCCCTTTACTTTTGCGTAAGTAACTATGCTTATATCGCTTTCACATACTCAGCTTTCCAAGTAAAGTTTTGTTTGAAGGAAGGACTCAGCTAAAAAAAAGTTTAAAACACCACCAGACTAAATACTTATAGGAAATAAAATGTTTAAAACATATTTTAAACTATAAGAAAATATACATAGAAGAGGATTAGCTTCAAGATGACTGACTAGAGGCATCTGGCACTCACCTCCTCCACAAAATAGAACCAAAATAGTGAGTAGATAATCACACTTCAAATAGAGAATCTGAGAGAGAACACCGGAATTCAGCAGAAAACTGACAGAAAACACCTGAGGCACGGAAGGAGAGAAAAGCAAGGCAGCCAGCTCAGGATTAGCTGGGAGTTCTGAGAGGCTTTCCAATGTGGGGAAAGCTTAAGTGAGAGATCCCTAGTAGTCCACATACTGTCTGTGGCTCTTGATATCCTAACCATGGGAGAGCCCCTCGACCCTGAAACTGGAAGAGTGAACAGCCCAGAGTTCAAATGATGGCATTACTCCAGAGAAGGAGCTCACTCTGGGTCCCATACATCCCCAAGATCCAAGCAAGTACAGCATAGCACCATTTTGAGAGCTCAGACTCCACCAGACTGCATCCTGACAGCCCCTGCATCTCCATATCCCTGGAGCCCTACTGACATCCTCTCGCATCCACCCAGAGGGCTGCAGTGGTGCAACACCAGCAGATCCAGCAGTTAGGCAGGAGGCCCAGCATTCTAGCTCATACAGTGTCCTACAGTCCAGGGAAGATGCAGTCAACACACCTGGAAGACTTCCCCAGGACAAAAGAAAAAAATGTGTGCACTCCCCAGAGGCTGAGAGCCGCCTACCACTGATAGCAACCCTACCCTCACCAGCAGCAAGACCATAGTGCATTTGCACACACCCTAAGGACAAGTTACCCCGCTCATTACCACCACTGCCATCATCTCCCAAGCATGCCTCCTGGTGACCTAGAGATCACCAAGCCAGCCCACCACAGCCTGCACCCATNCTTGGAGCCACTGCAGGAGAAATACCAGGTCCTAGGCTTCTCCCTTTACTTTTGCGTAAGTAACTATGCTTATATCGCTTTCACATACTCAGCTTTCCAAGTAAAGTTTTGTTTGAAGGAAGGACTCAGCTAAAAAAAAGTTTAAAACACCACCAGACTAAATACTTATAGGAAATAAAATGTTTAAAACATATTTTAAACTATAAGAAAATATACATAGAAGAGGATTAGCTTCAAGATGACTGACTAGAGGCATCTGGCACTCACCTCCTCCACAAAATAGAACCAAAATAGTGAGTAGATAATCACACTTCAAATAGAGAATCTGAGAGAGAACACCGGAATTCAGCAGAAAACTGACAGAAAACACCTGAGGCACGGAAGGAGAGAAAAGCAAGGCAGCCAGCTCAGGATTAGCTGGGAGTTCTGAGAGGCTTTCCAATGTGGGGAAAGCTTAAGTGAGAGATCCCTAGTAGTCCACATACTGTCTGTGGCTCTTGATATCCTAACCATGGGAGAGCCCCTCGACCCTGAAACTGGAAGAGTGAACAGCCCAGAGTTCAAATGATGGCATTACTCCAGAGAAGGAGCTCACTCTGGGTCCCATACATCCCCCAAGATCCAAGCAAGTACAGCATAGCACCATTTTGAGAGCTCAGACTCCACCAGACTGCATCCTGACAGCCCCTGCATCTCCATATCCCTGGAGCCCTACTGACATCCTCTCGCATCCACCCAGAGGGCTGCAGTGGTGCAACACCAGCAGATCCAGCAGTTAGGCAGGAGGCCCAGCATTCTAGCTCATACAGTGTCCTACAGTCCAGGGAAGATGCAGTCAACACACCTGGAAGACTTCCCCCAGGACAAAAGAAAAAAATGTGTGCACTCCCCAGAGGCTGAGAGCCGCCTACCACTGATAGCAACCCTACCCTCACCAGCAGCAAGACCATAGTGCATTTGCACACACCCTAAGGACAAGTTACCCCCGCTCATTACCACCACTGCCATCATCTCCCAAGCATGCCTCCTGGTGACCTAGAGATCACCAAGCCAGCCCACCACAGCCTGCACCCATGCACATCACTGGGGTGGGGGGGCCTAAGGACAGACCTACCCAGTCTGGCACTGTCACCCACAGTGGCCAAGCACACTGCCCAGAGGCCTGGGGATTCCCCGACCCCACCCCACCAATTACCATGGGCACACCACCAGCAGACTTAACAACAGGCACAGAACTGGTGCCACTGGTGCCAAAGCATGTCATCTGGCAACCTGGAGATCACCACCACTGGCATCTGCACTCTTCCCCAGGGCCTGAGGACAGGCCCACCCAACCTACTGCCATTACCACTATCAGCACCCACCCACACCCAACACCTGCAGGCTTGGAGGCTGGCCCATCCAGTCCACTGCAGCCACTACTAACACCAGTATGTGCTGCCCAGGGAGGCCAAGTATTGTCTAGCTGTTTCTACTGTCATTGCCTATACATACTACCCAGGGGTCCAGGCAGCCTCTCACTCACCCAGTCAACCATTGACACTACCACACCCAAGCAAGCTGCCTGGAGGCCCAAGAATTAGCCTACCACATGCCTGCATTCATTGACCAGAGGAGCGAAGAAAGCCATGCTCCACCCACTGCTGCCACAACTAGGACCCAAGGACTGGCTCATTTAGCATCCCTCACCCCAGCAAAGTTTCATCTCAGCCTCCACTAATAACCACAGCCTAAGCCACTGAGGTTATGACAGACACCACTGATGCTATTTACAGCCAAATAAATCATTTAGAGACTACACTACTGTACACATCCAGAATCACACCTAATGTGCCCTACACAACCAACACCATAGATACAGCTTTAAGAAAAATCTTCCCCTACAAAAGCCAATTCAAAAAATTGGAAGACATGATTGTTACACTAGATGTGCACATATTGAAGTAAGGACAGAAGAAACATTTAAAGATCTAGAAAATATGACACCTCCAAAGGAACACAATAATTTTTTAGCAACAAATTTCAATGGAAAAATATTATGAAATGCTTGGAAAATAATTCAAAATAATGATATTAAAGAAGCTCAGTGAGATATTGAAAACACAGATAAAAAATACAAAAGTATTAGAAACAAATTCAGGATATGAATGAGAAATTTATCTGAGATAGATACCATAAAAAAGAACCTAAAAGAAACCCTGGAACTGAATAATTCAATGAATGAAATTAAAAATACATTCAACAGCTTAAACAATAGATCAAGCAGAAGAAACATTAATACAGGTGTCTGAAGTAACCCAATCAGA
This sequence comes from Rhinopithecus bieti, assembly GCF_001698545.2. Taxonomy (NCBI): domain Eukaryota; kingdom Metazoa; phylum Chordata; class Mammalia; order Primates; family Cercopithecidae; genus Rhinopithecus; species Rhinopithecus bieti. Next base: position 1,672,445 of record NW_016808908.1, on the reverse strand, counting down.
AAAAAAAAAGAAAGAAAGAAGAAAGCCAACATTGCATATGGGACATCATAAAGCAGCCAAATATACAAATTTGGGGTATGTCAGAAGCTGAAGAGAAGAGCAAAGGCATTAAAAAAAAAACCTGTTTATTGAAATAATGGCTTTAAACTTCTAAAGTGTGGCAAAAGATTTACACATCCAGATACAGGAAGCCCAGACTCCTGATATAGTTTGAATATGTGTGTCTGCCCAAATCTCATGTTGAATTGTAAACCCCAGCATTAGAGGTGGGGCCTGGTGGGGTTGATTGGATCATGGAGGTGGATTTTCATAAATGGATTAGCACCATCCCCTTGGTGTTCTCCTCACAATGAGAGTGAGTTCTCATGAGACCTGGCTGTTAAAAAGTCTATATCTTTCTTCTTTCTCTCTTT
>NW_016808908.1:1642112-1671579 GCF_001698545.2 Rhinopithecus bieti | reverse complement strand
TCCTCCTCCTCCTCCTCCTTCTTCTTCTTCTTCTTCTTCTTCTTCTTCTTCTTCTTCTTCTTCTTTTCTTCTTCTCTCTCTCTCTCTCTCTCTCTCTCTCTCTCTCTCTCTCTCTCCTGTTTTAGCCATGTGAGTTGCCTTTTCCCGCTTTGCCTCTTACCATGAGTAAAACAGCTCCCTGAGGCCTCCCCAGAAATAGATACTGGAGCTATACTTCCTGCACAGCCTGTAGAGCAGTGAGCCAATTAAACCTCTTTTCTTACATATTCCCCAGTCTCAGGTATTTCTTTATAGCAATGCAAGAATGGCCTAACGCAGATTCCCAAGTAGATACAACCCATAAAGTTTCTCCAGGGAACATTATAGACAAATTATCAAAAGTTAAAGACAAGAAGATAATTCTAAAAACAAAGAGAAAGAAGAAAGCCAACATTGCATATGGGACACCATAAAGCAGCCAAATATACAAATTTGAGGTATTTCAGAAGGTGAAGAGAAGAGTCATCTAGTCACCTATATGAGAAATCTCATGGGACTACAGTGAGTTTCTTGGCAAAAGCATTGCAGGCCAAGAGAATGGGAGGATAAGATATATTTGAAGCACTGGAAGAAAAATAAATGTTGACCAAGAATACTATAACCTGCAAAGTTGTCCTTTATAAATGAAAAAGAAATACAGTCTTTTCCAGACAACGAAAAAATAAGGGTATTCATTGCCACTAGACCAGATCTACAAGAAATGTTTAAGGGGTTCCTATATCTGGAAGTGAAAGTATCATCAGAAATTATTATATACAACCATATGCTATCAAACTGAAAAAGCTAGAGGAAATGAGATACATTTCTGGAGACCTACAACCTACCATAATAGAATCAGAAAACAATAAAAAGCTTGAACAGACCAATAATGAGTAGTGAGACTGAATCAGTAATGAAGTTTCCCAAAAAAAAAGAAAAGCCCAGGACTGGGTATATTCAAAGCCAAACTCTACCAAATGTATAAAGAAGAACTAATACTACTCCTGAAACTTCCAAAAATTTGCAAGAGGAAGAATTCTCCCTAAATCATACTATGAGACCAACATCAGGCTGATACCAAAACCAGACAAGGACATAATAAAAAAAAACACAAACTAAGCCCAGTATCCCTGATGAACATAGATACAAAAATCTTCAACAAAATCGTAGCAAACTAAATCCAACAGCATACCAAAAAGATAATATGCCATGATCAAATAGGATTTATACCAGGGATGCAAGAATGATTCAACATATACAAAATCAATAGATGTGATACATCATATCAATAGAACAAAGGACAAAAAATCATATGAACATCTCAATAGACACAGAAAAGTGTTTGACAAAATTCAACTTCCCTTCATGTTGAAAATTCTTGACAAAGTAGATATAGAAGGAACATACCTCAAAATAATAAACTCTATATATGACAAACCCCAGCAAACATTATGCTGAATGGGGAAAAGTCAAAAGCCTTTCCTCTAAGAACTGAAGCAAGAGAAAGACACATGCCTTCACCACTCATAGTCAACAAAGCACTAGAACTTCTAGTCAGAGCAATTAAGCAAGAGAAAGAAATAAAGGTCATCCAAAATGGAAAGGAAGATATCAAATTAGCCTTGGTTGCAGATAATGTGATCTTACACCTAAAAAATAAACCTAAAGACTCCATCAAAAAAACTTTTAGAGCTGATAAATAAATTCAGTAAAGTTGCAGGATACAAATCAATATATGAAAATTAGTACTATTTACATATACCAATAGTAAAAAATTTAAAAAATCAAGAAAGCAGTCCCACTCACAATAGCTACAGAAAATATTAAATACCTAGGAATCAATGTAATAAAAGAAGTGAAAGGTCTATAGAAAGATAATTATAAATCAGTGATGAAAGAAATTGAAGAGAACAATCAGAAAATGAAAAGATATTTCATGCTCATGGGTTGAAAGAATTAATATTGTTAAAACAGCAACACTCCCCAAAGCAATTTATAGATTCAATGCAACATTCCTCTTCACAGAAAGAGAAAAGCAGTCCTAAATTTTTTATGGAACCAAAAAGTGCCTGAATAGCCAAAGCAATCCTGAGAAAAAATGAATAAAGCTAGGGGTATCACAATACCTGACTTCCAAATATATTACAAGACTATCGTAACAAAAACAGCATGGTATTGGTATAAAAATACACACATAACCCAACTGAATAGAGATGCCAGAAATAAATCCATGTATTATGGCCAACTCATTTTCAACAAAGGAGTCAAGAACATACACTGGGGAAAGGTCATCTTCTTCAATAAATGGTGCTGGGAAAATGGAATATTCATATGCAGAAGAATGAAACTAGACCCCTATCTCTCACCATAAACATAAATCAACTCCAAATGGATTAAATACTTCAAGTTTAGACCCAAAACTATAAAAGTACCTGAATAAACACAGGAGAAACACTTCAGGACATTGGCCTAAGCAAATATTTTATGGCTAAGACTGAAAAAGCACAGGTGACAAAAACATAAACAGACAAATGGAACTATAGTAAAGTAAAAAGCTTACTTCTGAAAAGCAAAGGAAAAAATCAACAGAGTGAAGAGACATCCTGTTCAATGGGAGAGAATATTTGCAAACAATTCATGAGATAAGGGACTAATATTCAGAATATACAAGAAACTCAAGTAACAGACAAAAAACAAATAACCCTGTTGAAAAGTGGGCAAAGTTTCTGAATACACATTTCTTAAAAGAAGACATAGAAATAGCCAACAGCTATGTAAAAAATATTCAACATCATTAATTATCAGGGAAATGCAAATCAAAACCACAATGAGATATCATCTTACCCCAGTTAGCATGGCTATTATCAAAAAGACAAAAAATAGCAGATGCTAGTGAGGATGCAAAGAAAGGGAGCTCTGTTGGTGGGAATGTAAATTGGTACAGTCATTTTGAAAAACAGTATGGAGATTTATCAAAAAACTGAAAGTAGAAGTACTATACAATCCAGCAATTCCTCTACTGGATATTTGTTTTCAAAAAATCAGTATATCAAAAGGATAATTGCATCCCCACATTTATTGCAGCACTATTCACAATAGCAAAAACATTAAATCAACCCAAGAGTCCCTCAATGGATGAATAGATAAAGAAAATGTAGTATATATACACAATGGAATACTACTCAGCCATAAAAATCAATACCCTTTCATTTGCAGCAACAAGGATGAAACTGGAGGTAAATAGTATTAAGTGAAATAGGTCAGGCACAGAAAGACAAATATTGTAAGTTCTCACTTATATGTGGGAGCTTACAAAGTTAGTATCAAGGAGGTAGAAAGTAGAGTGTTATTAGAAGCTTGGAAGGGTTGAGAGGGGGAATGAAGAGAGTTTTGATTAATGGGTCCAAACATACAGTTATATAGAAGAAATAAGGTCTAATGTTCAATAGTTGAGTGGATTAATGATAGTTAAAAGCAATGTATTATGTATTTCAAAATAGCTGGAAGAGAGGTCTTGAAATGTCCCCGATACATAAAAATAATAAATGCTTTAGGTGATGATGGTTATCCTAAATACTCTGCCTTGATCATTAGACATCCTATGCATGGAACAAAATATCACAGGCACCCCATAAATTTGTACAAACATTATGTACTAATTTTTTAAAAGATAAAATTTGATCTTTTAAATGGACATTTTCCCTCTCTGAACACAGGGAAGACTTTCCTGGCATAAAACAATTAAACTGTTAAAGACATAGAAATGATAGCAGTAGGTAGGTAGGTAGGTAGAGAGACAGATAGACAGACAGACAGGTAGGTAGGTAGATAGGTAGATAGATAGATAGATAGATAGATAGATAGATAGATAGATACACATAGATACATAGATACAGATTTAAACAGACAAATATCAAAAGCTTGTATACTTCCTAAAACATAATAAACAAAATGAAAAGGGAAAAAGCAAACAACAAAAATATTTACAACAAGGAATTCAAATGAAAAGTTGATTTCCTTAATATATAAAGACTTACTACAAGTCAATAAGAAATAGTCAAAAGCCTTAGTTGGAAAAAATGGGCAAAGGGCATCCTAGAGAGACAGGCTTTCCAGAGAACTGGGGAAGTGAAGGGAGAGTTATTGCTCAGGAACACTTGGGCAATGACTGCATTCCCACCCCACCCCTAGGTAAGTATTTAGGCCACAATGTGCTCAGACAGTGTCACCAACAGTAACATGCCCCTTAGAGAATAAATGTCAAGAGAAACAAAACAAAGAATGCTTAATAGGCCTCCTCTCCCTGCAGCCACCTAGATTATGGTAAGCTCTAAATTCTTAGCCAAGTAAGGAGTTTCCTAGGGCTGCCATAACGAGTACTACATGCCTGGTGACTTCAACAAAAGAAATGTATGATCTCACAGTTCTGGGGCCAAAACCCAAAAGTCAAAGTGTTGTCAAGGTTGGTTCCTTCTGGGGACTCTGAGGGAGGGGCTGTTCCATGTCTCTCTTCTAGCTTCTGGTGATTGCTGGTGATCCTTGGTGTCCCTTGGCTTGTAGACACATCACTCCAACCTCTACCTCCATCATCATGTGGCATTTTCCCCTCTGTGTGTCTGTGCATCTCTGTGTCCACACTTCTCTCTTCTTAAAATGACAGCAGTCATATTTCAGTCAGTCATACAGTATGACTTCATCTTAACTTGACTGTATCTGCAAAGGCCTTATTCCAAATAAGGTCGTATTTACAGGCACCAGGGGCTAGCACTTGAATATATCTTTTTGGGGGGAGGGGAACACAATTCAACCCACAACAAACACCAAGAGACCAGGAACTTGGAGTAAAGATGTACTGTGATCCCTTCTCACCAATCTGTAAACACACTTGGCAAATCTCTACACAGGAGTAGACAGTTCATAAAAGGATTGGGCCAAACGTGGAGACAGAAATATAGGTAGCCTCATTATAATTTATAGATATACAAACTTTAAAAACAATGGCTGGGTGCGGTGGCTCATGCTTGTAATCCCAGCACTTTGGGAGGCCAAGATGGCAGATCACTTGAGGCCAGGAGTTCAAGACCAGCCTGGCCAATATGATGAAACCCCGTCACTACTAAAAACACAAAACTTAGGCGTGGTGACGCACACCTGTAATCCCAGCTACTCCGGAGGCTGAGGTAGGAGAATCGCTTGAACCCAGGAGGCAGAGGCTGCAGTGAGCCAAGATTGCACCACTGCACTCAGGCCTAGGCAACAGAACAAGACCCTGTCTCAAAAAAAAAAAAAAAATTGCTGGGCATGGTGGCATGCCTGTAGTTCTTGTTACTCGGGAGGCTGGGGCAGGAGGACCACTTGAGCCCAGGAGGTGAACAGAGGTTGCAGTGAGTCAAGATCACACCACTGCTCTCCAGCCTAGGTGACCGAGCCAGACCCTGTCTCAACAAAGAAAAAAAAAGGGCACCGTTTTTACTATAAAATTAACAAAGACTAACAGACGTGGCAGATCACTCGAGGCCAGGAGTTTGAGACCAGTCTGGCCAATATGATGAAACCCTGTCACTACTAAAAGCATGAAACTTAGTCGGGCATGATGGTGCGCACCTGTAATCTCAGCTACTTGGGAGGCTGAGGCAGGAGAATCAGTTGAACCCAGGAGGCAGAGGCTGCAGTGAGCCGAGATCACGTCACTGCACTCCAGCCTGGGCAACAGAATGAGACCCTGTCTCAAAAAAAAAAAATAGCTGAGCATGGTGGCATGCCTATAGTTCTAGCTACTCAAGAGGCTAAGGCAGGAGGACCACTTGAGCTTAGGAGGTAGATAGAGGTTGAAGTGAGCCAAGATCACACCACTGCTCTCCAGTCTAGGTGACAGAGCCAGACCCTGTCTCAAAAAAGAAAAAAAAAGGGGGGACACCATTTTTATTATAAAATTAACAAAAACTAAAAGATAACACAAGAGATGATATAGAGAAATTCAGCCTGGAGGGAGGCAGTGGCAGTGTTGAAGGGACATGTTCAGATGTATAATCATCCTGAAGGACAATTCAGAAATAACTATCAAAAATCCTTCATTCAAATCATTACAATATTTATTGGATATTCAAATATGCATTCAAATGTTCAAATATTTGTTGAATACTTCCTTAGCACCAAGCACTGTCCTAAGGCTTCTAATCCAGTAATTCCACTTTTGAAAATGTATCTGTGATCATTAACATTGAGTGTCAACTTGATTGGATTGAAGGATGCAAAGTATTTTTTTCTTTTTTTTTTGAGACAAAGTTTCACTCTTGTTTCCCAGGCTCAGGCTGGAGTGCAATGGCAGGATTGCAGCTCACCGCAACCTCCGCCTCCCAGGTTCAAGCGATTCTCCTGCCTCAGCCTTCCAAGTAGCTGGGATTATGGGCGTACGCCACCACGCCTGGCTAATTTTGTATTTTTAGTAGAGGCCTGGGTTTCTCCATGTTGGTAAGGCTGGTCTCGAACTCCCGACCTCAGGTGATCTGCCTACCTTGGCCTTCTAAAGTGCTGGGATTACAGGCATGAGCCACCGTGCCCAACAAGATGCAAAGTATTATTCCTGGGTGTGTCTGTGAGGATGTTGCCAAAGGAGATTAACATTTGAGTCAGTGACCTGGGAGGGCCAGACCCAACCTCAGTCTGGGTAGGCACCATCTAATCAGCTGCCAGCATGGCTAGAATAAAGCAGGCAGAAGGATGTGGGAGGACTTGACTTGCTGTGTCTTCTGGCCTCCATCTTTCTCCCATGCTGGATGCTTCCTGTCCTTGAACATCAGACTCCAAATTCTTCAGCTTTTGGACTCTTGGACTTACACCAGTGGTTTGCCAGGGGCTCTCAGGGCTTCAGTCACAGACTGAAGGCTGCACTGTCAGATTCCCTACTTTTGAGGTTTTGGGACTCGGACTGACTTCCTGGCTCCTCAGCTTGCAGATGACCTATTGTGGAACTTCGCCTTGTGACCCTGTGAATTAATTCTCCTAATAAACTTCATATATACATACATTCTATCAGTTCTGTCCCTTTAGAGAACCCTAATACAGAATCCAAAGAAAATTAGTAGACATGCAAATATTTATATTAGGGAATCTATTACAGTACAAAAATGCCCAAATGGTAAGCAGTGGGGAAGTGATTAAATAATTCGTGCTACATAATCAAAATCATATAATAGAATGATGAAAGAAAAATTAAATAGTAGTTAAGGTCAAGAAAAATTTTACTAATTTTATGGAAAATGGGGAAAAAATATACATTTACAGTAGGATCCCCATTTCTGTATATATTTTTATGTTCAGCCAACATATTTAGCATCAAATATGTGCTAGGACTTACAAAGAGGGAATCTATAAGATCTGTTGGTAAGATTAAAAATCAACTTATATTTTCTTCTATTATTTTTTTCTCCATTTTACAGAAATTGCTGGAGAACAGCTTCTACACATGGTAGAGTACTTTGTGTTTTAGTCATGAATAAAAATGTATCCTAAGATGAAATGGAAAAATAGAAGTCAGAAAAAAAATGTAATTTCAGTTTCAAGTACTTTCTGTTTAACAAGGGGTGGAAATTTGAATTTGAATTCACATTTGAATTCACCTTTAAGGACAGGCACATTATTTGGGAAAAAAAAAGAAGAAGAAAGGCTATAGCAAGTCTTCTAAATTATGCATGGGTAAAGAGAAGACCGCTCAAGTGGCGAAGTTTGGAAAATCCAAGATTGAAAATCTGCAAAAGGCTAAATGGAAAAGAGAGGAGAGGGTAGCATTTTGGGGAGAGGATATTGCTTTTGAGAGAAAATGGTTGAAACTTGGGGAAGGGAGAAAACAAGAGGGAAATTTATTAGTTCCTCAGGTTGTGTTGCACCATTGGTTAGAGGAAGAGGGGGTGGCCAAAGAGTAACAGAGGTTTTCACCAAGACTGAAAGCAATTCTGGACTAGGCTGAGCTCCCTGGAGGCCCAGCTGGCCACATATACATGGCTGCATGTTGGAGCAGGGCCTGCCTCTGGATGGAGGCCTGACGTTTCTGGATGGTTTACACAGCACAGATACCAATGTTCTCATAAGTACGGGGAGTGACGGCCTTCCAGGTAGCCTGTCACCAATAGGCATGGGCAGCTGAGACAGGAGAAGTAAGAGAGAAGTAAAACAGCATAGTCTGGACCAAATTAGGGCACTCTGAAGTGGGCATGAGGCTTTGTTAGCACACAGGAGAGGCTTAAGGATTTATGATGAAGACATGACTATTTCATAGTCAAAGGCTAATTAAGCCAAGGGACATGAGTTCATAGTTCCTTCAATTTTTAACTTTAGCCACATTTTCAACAATGAACTTGCATGTATTTTAGAATCAGAAAAGATAATTTAATGCCCCTTCTATTCAATCGTGCTGTCTTGCCTTGAACTGTCCTTACTTCTCCCATTCAGAGCAAAGACTTTTTAAAGAAACTCACCCCCACTTCCTAATGGTCAACCCAAAGGGTACTTTCCAACCATTTTCTTTTTTGCCTTCTTAGTCACTTGAATGCTGTTGTCCAACCATCTTTCCCATAGCTTCTCCCCTAATGTCCCTGACTCTACTCTCTTTTACCTCTCCTCCCACCACTCTATCTGCTTCTTGCTTGCCTTTGGGGATCCTCTTCTTCTAAAGTCTACCTCTTAGAAACTTGTGTTTTCCACAGCTCTGGAGTGGGTCATCTTCACTTCCCTTCTACGTTCTTTCTCTAGGCCATCTTCTCCATACCAACCTTTAAACCCTCATGCCTTTTACTGCTAAGTCTGCTGGGCCTGGAACAGCTCTTGAGACACTGGAGGTGTGTAATATGTAGTGGCTCACCTGGCATATTTGACATTCAGGGCAGATCATTATTTACCACCCCCTCCCTCTACACAACAAAACTGTTTCTAGCAATCATGAAATCATCAGTAGTTGTCATTATTTTCTTGATTTGCTTTTCAATGTTTATGCAATGTACAATAAAGAACACATTTAAATTTTAAAACATGATTCATGTTCAGTAAAATATTTCATATATGAACTAAAAATAGGACTTACCAGTTTCATGCTCTGTGTTACTGTTTTAAATTCAAACACAAATTAAAAACTCCAGGTTGTCAGATGGTATGACAGAATTGGTGTAACCCAAGTTCTGTTTCTTCTTCTTTGCAATTCGCTGTGCTAACAATGTTTATTCCTAATCTACTGTTTAAATGCAGAAACATGTAGTATCACAGGGGATGGAGATGGGAACTGCTCTCAAAGCGAGTTCAAACAATTATAAACTTACTCTTGAAACAAATCATGCAGTTGACTTCACACATGTCAGGGGAGTGACGGCCTGAATATATAACAGGAGTTCTCCAAATTAATAAAGAAGATGTTTGTGAAGAAATAAAGAATAAAAATGTGCTAATCTGAAGCTTGCAAATGTATTGTTAAAAGTCAGTAACAACGGCAGCAATTCTTTAGAATTTAGAATAACAGACTTTTTTTCAGGGAGGAACATTTTATCACAAGCATTGTGACACTTGATAATAAAAACAGCACCTCTTATTTCATTTTAGTCTATGCAGACAATGCACTGTCTTATTGCTAGCTGTTCCCAAACCTCACTGTTGCAATGGTATTGACAATACATATGTGTTGAATGGCTCTAAGACTGTCTCTTCAAGCAGACTTGTCTCCTAAATTTTTGACTTGTTTTTCTTCTTTCATTTTCATTCCTCTGTTCCTCTGTGGTTCTGCTTTCTTTCCTACATTGGAGAATGGCGCCAGATTACACTGAGTGCCTCAAGCCAAAAACTTGAGATTCCTGTCTCCTCTTTCCTCCAACTAGATACGAAAATGTTTATTTTACCTTCTAAACATTACTAGAATCCATTCTCTACTTCCCCATTCTTACCAAACTGGAATAATTCATCACTTGAACATTCTGTCAGGACCAGTACAACAGCTACCTACTCAGTTTCTCTGACTTTTCCTTTCATACTGTAATCTCCCCAAACTTCTCTAAACCTCTTTTAAAAAATGAATCTCTACTACAAAGGATTACTGTGAGGTTTAAGTAGCATGTATAAAGAGCCTTGTATAGCGTTTGGCGCATAGAAGACGTTCAAAAATGTTTGTTTTCCTTCCTAAAACATTTTTTGGCATTTTACTGCTTACAAAATCTGAATATTTTGAGAGAAAGTAATTGTATTTTGAGACTAAGTTAATGAACCATAATTTTATGTGCATAAAAAGCCAAATTATGCTGGTAATTTCAGTTGTATAAATGCAACATAATTCAAAGTATTCCCAAACTCATTTTTATTATCAGTAACAAACATTTACTAATCATTACCCTGCACACACACATATACACACACAAAAATAAGTTCTGGATATAATGACGTAGATATATAGAGATACAAGAAAACATTTATGCTCTCAAGGACTTTATCATTCCATCCACACATATAACTAATCATAGTGATGTGTAAGTGTTCATGAATACCACAGCCATCTGTGAAAGAGAGAGAGACAGAGAGATGGAGCGAGAGAGAAATAATCCACCAAACTGGAGAAATCAGAGTATTTATGGAGGAGAGAAACAAAGATGTATCCTAAAGGAAAACTATAGTAAGAAAACCAGACATAAGTACATTTTCTATAACAAAAAAAAGTCTCAAAGTTTTGAGGTAAGAATGCTAACAAGACATACGACCGAGCTTGAAAAGAACATAGAATTCATGAAAAGACATAACAGAGGGGAATCTGGAAAGAACGACGAGGCCAGTATGTGGACAGAATTAAATGCCAGCATGAGGGCTTTTCTTAGAAAGTAACAAAGCATCAACACAGAAACTATAATCACCTCCTAACTGGTTGACCTACAGTTGGTCACTCCCTCCATAATTCACCTTCAACTTAGATGTCATTGTGACCTTTCCAAAACCTAAATTTGACTGCGGCATGTCCTTGTTTTAATTCTCTTTTATGGGTCTCCAAAGAAGATACACAAATGGCCAATAAGCAAATGAAAAGATGTTCAACATCACTAATCACTGGGGAAATACAAATTCAAACCACAATGAGATACCACGTCACAACCTTTAGGACAGCTACTATCAAAAAACAAAAACAAACAGCAAAGAAGTGTTGAGGAGGATGTAGAAAAATGGAACCCTCGTGCAATGTTGGAGGACATTTAGAATGATGTGGCCAGTATGAAAACATTACGGCATTTCCTCAAAATTTAAAATAGAACTACCATGCGATCTAGCAATTCCACTTCTGGGAATACAGATGGTCCCAGACTTCAGATGGTTCAATTTAATGATTTTTTGATTTTACAACAGTTTGAAAGTGATACACATTTAGTATATTCCTTGACTTACAATGGGGTTACATCCCAATAGACTCATCTTAAATTGAAAATATCAAAACACACTTTCCATTTACAATGGGTTTAATCTGGACACGGCCTCATCGCAAGTCGAGAAGCTATCTCTGTAACCAAAAGAACTGAAAGCAGGGTCTGGAAGAGATATTTGCAAACTAGTGTTCATAGTCGCACATTCACAGTAGCAAAATGTGGAAGCATCCCAAGTGCCCGTCCATAGACAGATAAACAAAATATATATACTTGCAATGGCATATTATTCAGCCTTAAAAAGGAAGGAAATTCTGACAAACGCTACCACATAAATGAACCTTGATGACATTATGCTAAGTGAAATAACTCAGTCACAAAAAAAAAAAAAAATACTGTCTGATGCCACTCATATGACATATCTAGAATAGTCAAAATCATAGAGGCAAGAAAGTAGAATAGTGATTGCCAGGTGCTGAGGGAAGAGAGGAATCAGAAGTTGTTTTATGGGTAGAGTTTCAGTTTTGCAAGAAGAAAAGAGTTTAAGAGATTGGCTGCAATATTTATAATAGCAAAGACATTGAACTAACCCAAATGCCCATCAATGATAGACAGCATAAAGAAAATATAGTACATATACACCATGGAATACTATGCAGCCATAAAAAAGGAATGAGATCATGCCCTTTGCAGGGACATGGATGAAGCTGGAAGCCATCATCCTCAGCAACCTAACACAGGAACAGAAAAGCAAACAGCACATGTCTCACTCATAAGTGGGAGTTGAACAATGAGAACACATGGACACAGGGAGAGGAACAACACCTGTTGGGGGTTGGGGGTAAGGGAAGGGAACCTAGATGACAGGTCAATAGGTGCAGCAAACCACCATGGCACATGTATACCTCTGTAACGAACCTGCACGTTCCACACATGTATTCCAGAACTTAAAGTAAAACAAAAATTAAAAATAAATTTTAAAGAGAGATTGGCTGCACAGCAATGTAAATTTACATCATACTACTGAATTATACACCTGAAAATGGTTAAGATGGTAAATTTTATGTTACGTGTATTTTACCCCAGTTGAAAATACAGTTTAAAGAAAGTTCTCTCCCACAGGCTTCCACCAACAGCATGAGTTTTAAACCCTGTAGCATGACATACAAAGCTTTTATGGTCTCACTACTTCCTATGGAAGAGAAGAAAGCATAAACAAAAGCATTTAGTTATGTTTGAGTTCCAGAAAAAGAGAAAACAACAGAGTCAACAATCATTTTATTTTCAAATATATTCTGCAGTGGGGAAATAAAGAGAATGGCTCTTGTCATAAGAAAATCACAAATTGAAGTTTTTATACTGTTGGAATACAATGCTTCTTTAAGAAACAGTAAAATTACTGTTTACATCAACTGATGCAATTTTTGAATCATTAATTTTCATAGTAACCATTGTTTTAAGACTTCTGTTATTTATTCAAACGATGTTTCACAAGCATTTGGAACTAGGGAATCTTGTAAAGCATATTAATGTGTGTAACAACAATGTAATCTAAAAAGTTTATACACAAGGACGATTCTTATCTTTTCCCCCTGCATGTCAACACTTGACAGAAGTTCTCAATCTAGTTGGCACACACTTTACTGATTCAAAGCTAATTTCCATTTTTAAAGGGCAAAGCCATATTTCTGATCTTATGTTTCCTTCTAAAGAGGAGCATAGATGCTTTGTTTCCAGTTTTGCATGACCAGCCATACAATCTAAACCATGGGTCTTGTATTCCAGAATCCCAAGGGAGTTGTCCCTCTTTTGTGCTCTCAAAGGAACCCATGCATGCTTGTAAAATGTCCCTGATTTTTATTCAAAATGTTGCTGGTTTGTGTAGCTTCTCTGAAAGAATACAAGCAAGGAGAAGGCAGAAACTGTCCTCTTCATGCCTGTATCTGCAGAATTAGCACAGAACTTGTTACTTGGGAGATATTCAATCACGTTAATATAGCATAATTGAAGTGGTAAACCGAGTAACAAATTGGGTGTTCAGAAAGCTATGTTTTAGGAGCATTGATCTGGCCAAAATGTGTAGGATGAATCAGAGGGCTTATATTAGTTTGCTAGGGCCACGGCAATGAATTCCCACAAACTGAATAGCTTTAAAAAACATTAATTCTCTGAAAGTTTTAGAGATTGGAAATCCCAAATCCATTACACTGGGCTAAAACTAACATGTCAGCAAGGCCAGGCTCCCTCCAGAGGTTCTAAGGCAGAATTGTTTCCTTCCCTTTTCCAGAGCAGCATTTGTAGTATTACTGGGCTCATGGCCTCCTTCCTCCATCTTCAAAACTCTCTCACACTCGCTTCTCTCCTTCTCTTTCTCTTCTTCCTCTCTCTCTTGCTCTTCCTTCCTCTTTCTCTCAGTCTATCACATTGCCTTCTCTTTCGTGTGTAGTTAAATCTCCCTCTCCCTCCCTCTTGTAAGTATCCTGTGTTTACGTTTAGAGCCTATGAGGATAATCCAGAACCATCTCCCTCTTGCAAGATCTTTAACTCATCACATCTTCAGAGTCCCTATTACCTTAGATGGTATCATTCACAGGTTCCAGGGATTAGGACCTGGCTATCCTTGGGGATCATCAGTCAGCCTACCACAGGTGTGTAGCGTAGAAACAGATCAGTTAGGAAACTACTACACTACTAACAATTAACTGCTGATGATTTCATAGCAGAAGAAAAGTAAAGCAAAGAATATGAGATCTGCTATGAAACAAGTGATAGACTATGGTGAATAATTAGACATGGGAAGCAAGGAAAAGAAAGAAAAGCTGAGTTCAAGGCTTTGAGTCTTGGTACCTAGGGAAGTATTGATGCTAGGAACACAGTAAACATCAGAAGGAAAACAGGGGTGATATGGTTTGACTGTGTCCCCACCCAAATCTCATCTTGAATTGTAGCTTCCATAACTCCCACATGTTGTGAGAGGGACCTGGTGGGAGGTAACTAAATCACAGTGGTGGGTCTTTCCTGTACTGTTCTCGTTATAATGAATAAGTCTCACAAGATCTGATGGTTTTATACAGGAGTTTCCCTGCACACGCTCTCTTGCCTGCTGCCATGTAAGACGTGACTTTGCATCTCCTTTGCCTTCTGCCATGATTGTAAGGCCTCCCTAGCCATGTGGAAATGTGAGTCAACCTCTTTCCTCGATAAACTACCCAGTCTCGGGTTTGTCTTTATTAACAGCGTGAAAACAGACTAGTACATGGGATGAAAGGGAGGGAAGAAAGAGAGATTTTAGTTGTGAGTATACTAACTCTGAGTTACAGGTAGACATTTACATAAATGTAGTTTATAGAAAACAAGCTTTGAGAACTAAAACTGAAAGTAAGGACCAGAAATAGAGACTGTGAAGAGGGAATCATGGCATTGAAGGAAAAAGGGCTCACCAACAGTAGAGAGAATGCCAAAGGTTGTGTCTTGTGTTTTATGTTTTTTTTTTTTTTTTTTTTTGGTTTTGTTTTGAGACAGAGTCTCACTCTGTCACCCAGACTGGAGTGCAGTGGTGCAATCTCATCTCACTGCAACCTCCACCTCCCGGGTTCAGGTGATTCTGCCTCAGCCTCCCGAGTAGCTGGGACTACAGGCATGTGCCACCATGCCTGGCTAATTTTTGTATTTTTAGTAGAGACAGGGTTTCACCAAGTTGGCCAGGTTGGTCTCAAACTCCTGACCACAAGTGATCTACCTGCCTCGGCCTCCCAAAGTGCTGGGATTATAGGCATGAGCCACTGCACCCAGCCAGTTGTGTCTTAAAATGACCCATGTTAGAGCTGTAAATGAAGGCAAGGGAAGGGAGAAAAGACACAGCCAGAGACGAAAGGTAAGGCCGTCATTCAGAATCCTTGAAGCAGCCAAGAAAGGGAGCATAAACTAGTAAGGCATTACCCACAGCCTCAGAAGCAAAGCAGCAGATAGGGTAAGGAGAATTGGGATAAGGAAAGACTCTAAATTTGGTGATTATGGGTGGGTTGGTGACCACAAGAGAAGAATTCCAGAAGCTAAGAGGGTGCAGGAAGATAGACTGCACAAGACTGAGTGTTTGAGTAGTAATCAAAGGAAACAATGAACATAAACCAAACTTTGGGGAGGTTTGGTGCTAAACAGCAAAAGCAAGAGAAATACAAGATAGCTTAATATAAAAGCATAATCAAGGTGCTAACTTCTGAATGTTTGTGTTCCCTCAAAATTTGTATGTTGAAACCTAATTCCTGATGTGACAGTATCAAGAGGTGAAGGCTTTGTAGATGATTAGATCATGAGGCTGGAGCTCTCATAAATGGACTAAGTGTCCTTATCAAAGAGGGTCAAAGGAGCTCGTAGGCCCCTTCACCATGTGAGGACACTGCAGCAAGAAGGTGCTATCTGCCCACACCTTCACACCTTCATTTTGACTTCTCTGCCTCCAGAATTCTGAGACATACATTTCTGTTGTCTATAAGCCACCCCAGTCTCAGGCAGTTTGTTATAGCAGCCTGAATGAAGTAAGACACAAGAGGCATTTTTATTTAAGATAGGGGAATTCTGAGGTTGTTTATAGGGAAACAGATATTGCAGAGAGAAGACAGAACGTGGGTATCAAAAAAAGCAAGCTGGGCTGGGTGTGGTGGTTCATGCCCATATTCCCAGCACTTTGGGAGGCCGAGGTGGGTGGATCACCTGAGGTCAAGAGTTCAAGACCAGCTGGCCAACATGGTGAAACCCCATCTCTACTAAAAATACAAAAATTAGCTGGGCATGTTGGTGGGCACCTGTAATCCCAGTTGCTCAGGAGGCTGAGGCAAGAGAATCCCTTGAACCCAGGAGGTGGAGGTTGCAGTGAGCAGAGATTATGCCATTGCACTCCAGCCTGGGCAACAGAGTGGGACTCTGTCTCGAGAAAAAAAAAAAAAGCAAACTGCAGAAGGGAGCAATAAGATTACAAGCAGAGAACAGAGCTCTGAAGAGATTCCTTCCCCCGTAGAAGTACCAGGGTGTCCAGCAGGTGGAGAGTATACTTGGTGACCAGCGTCACTGAAGTCTTTCCCCTCTGTGTCCCAACTAGAAAGTCATCCTACTAGTACAATATCCCTCTCACTTGCTGTTTAGGGACAAAGCCCATACACAGGCCTCTGATTTTCTTCTGACTCTGACACATGTGTAGACACAGGACTACCCACCTCCTGCCAACTGAACAAGAAGTAAGCTGTCTCTGCCCCAGATCACAATTCAAACTTGACCCCTCCTGGCTCCTCTGCAGAACCAAACATCCCTGACTGTGGATCCTGCCTGTATGGGTCTGAGCACTGCTCCCTACCTGAACTTTCCTCCTTCAACTTGACATTTTGTCACAACCTGATGTGTCTGCCAGATACCTCCCCCTTACCTGGACTTCCAGTCTTGGATTTCGTAGCTGGGCTTACTACATATCACAGGACCCCCATGTCCCAGTGTAACACTTGAAGGCCTTGACAATATCTGGCCTGTCTGTGCTAAGTGAATTGAGGCATTGATCAATGAACCAGTGAATTTATTTCACAGAAGCTAATCTGTATCATTCAGATCAAACATTACAAAAATTAAACTACTTTCCTTACATAAAAGTTTTTCAATGAAATTATTTGGACATTGGCTTCAACAACTTACTAGGCTCCATGATACACTTTAAGAGTTCATCATTTGAATACAATTTCAATGTTGTTTGAGCCTGGCACATAATTGGCATGCCACGAATTGTGGCGTGATAATAAGGGTAAAGCTGGGTATTAAATCAGGCTAATAACCAAGTGACTTTAGACATTTATCTGGATGCAATGACATACATATGCTTGCTGTCACTGGGATATCTCCAGGGTGGAAGTGTTTATCTGCAGAATTGACAAACAGACCTTATAGGACCCATATAAAACCAAGTTTCTTAATTATGGACTCGTAAAATATCTGCTGGCACAGTAGGGCAAGTTGAACTGCTCATGAGAGGCTGCCATTTGGAAGATAACAGCCTTAAATAGACCATGATAGAAGATAAACGAGGGATTTTAAAGGGCTTGTCCCAATAAACGGCAGACACTGTGAGGCTCACAAATCTGCCCGCAGAGAAGGAACTATTTAGTGTGAACTGGGATCCTCTCCCTTCATGCTGAGATGCACTTGCTCTTTCAAGTTCTCTGCCTTTCAAACAAAAGGCAGAATTAAACCTTTTGAGGTCACCCCATGTTATCTATGATTACCCTAGCTTGGTGGTGAAAAGCCTGTTTATCTGTAGCTTTTAATCAGCTACACCATGACAAAAAGAGGAACACAAAACACTCACACACACACACACACACACACATACACACACACATCCCTCTTATGAGAATAAACAGATGCAGAAACATATAGGCCAGAATAATCAGAGCAAAATGAGCTCAAGTTGGAACAAGCCTAGAGAAAAAATATTCCGGACGTGCTAAGGGACGTTTTTGTCATAAAAGATGTGAGGACTCTGCCCTGATGCCCTCTTGAGTCAGACAGATAGTTTTGGCCCCTCCAGTTAGGCAAGGCCTGGGGCAGCAGAGCAGGTGGATAAGAGTCTCTGCAGGCTCAGGTGCCAAGCAGCCTGGGTGTCCTTGGAAAAGGCAATTCCATGCTCCCTGCCTTCTCTTTGGTTCTTTACTTCCAAGCAGGAACTGCTGAGGCTGGGGAGGGATGGAATCACCTAAAGAAGAGAAGCTTCTCAAATGTTTCATCTCAAAGCAAACATGGCTTTCACTTTTTGAAAAGAAAAAAAAAATAATAACGGCAATTGATTTTCTTCACTGTTGTTCAGATCATTTTACCAGTCTCTCATTTGTTGTTGAGACACAAGTTCCCCTTAACCATCTCCGCCTATGAATGTCCCTAACAATATTAGGCATGAGGAAGAAGAAACACCACATCTGAGCAGGGCCTGAAGTTCACAATGTAAGATGTTGCTGAAAAATGTTCCATGTTCTTCAGCCACAGTAAAAGAGAGTGGTTTACCAGACAACGCTGAGTGTTTCATCCACCGGGTCTCAGAGGACCACTGTGTCTATGATCTGGTGTTGCTACTATTTCAGAAAGGAGAGAAAGTTCTCAGTCTCAAGGGAATAACACGAAGGCTGTGCTCAGTGACTCTTAACGCAGACTCAGCTCTAAAATACAACACTAAGGAGAGGTACCCTGGTCAGCTTCTTCTGTGCTCTCTATAGATAAGAGCCTCAGATACAGTTTTATCAGACATTTCCATTTCCACGTCAGTTTTTAATCTGTTAATGGATAGGCTGTTGTTGATAATAACTTTAGCTTTTGTTAAAGATATAAACTATGCATTGTGTGCAAGCCAAATTACTAAAGGACAAGACACTTCTTTGTGTAATATTCTTTGTGTAATATTCTTTATTTTATGTCTTACTGCTAAAACAGTATAAGCACATTAAGGAGGAATATTTCTGTCCTTTACAGTTCACTGGGTTTAGCACAAAGCAGACACTCAATTAAAAAGAAATATTTAGTGAAATTAAACATGAGCTCTAATATCTAAGAAATATAACATCAACATTATGGTTAACACTGAGTTTTGTATTTCAAAGCAAGATGCAATCCTATGTGTTGTTTGATTGAAACAACGGTTTTTTTGTGTTTTTGTTTTTTTGTTTTTGAGACGGAGTCACTCTGTCGCCAAGGCTGGAGTGCAGTGGCGCGATCTCTGCTCACTGCAAGCTCTGCCTCCTGGGTTCACGCCATTCTCCTGCCTCAGCCTCCTGAGTAGCTGGGACTACAGGCACCTGCCACCACACCTGGCTAATATTTTGTATTTTTAGTAGAGACGGGGTTTCACCATGTTAGCCAGGATGGTCTTGATCTCCTAACCTCGTGATCCGCCCGCCTCAGCCTCTCAAAGTGCTGCGATTACAGGCGTGAGCCACTGCGCCCGGCCTAAACAACTGTTTTTGTAAGAGACAGAGTTTTGCTCTGTCACCCAGGCTGGAGTATAGTGACACAGTCACAGCTCACTGCAGCCTCAAATTCCTGATTTCTATTTATCTTCCCACCTTAGCCTGTTGAGAAGCTGGGAGTTCAGGTGCTAGCCCCGCACCTGGCTCTGAGCAACTCATTTTATAAATGAGAAAACTGAGACCCCTAAGATTTGAATTATAAAACTTTCTAACTAAGGTTAGAAATTACCAGTTTGCCAATGACAGAATGACTATTCTGGCCTGATGTTGTTCATACCACTTCCAGAATGTTGCACCCTGTTTTAGATGCCAGGCCGTTGAAAGAAAGTGATATTCTACATTATGTCCAGAAGGGAAAAGGGCCTTGAGATAATCTCTTACAATAAATAGTTTGATAAACTGTGACTATAAGATCTATAAGAGGAAACAGGATATCTGTCCTCAAACGTTGGAAAATCCATTATACTAAGAGCAGTTCAGCTTATTTTTGCTGGGAATGCAATCCCAGGACCAATAACTGATTATCAATGAGAACTGAGCTACAGCAGCAGAGGTGTTCTCATGTAGTAATGACCTTTGTGTTCCTAAAGATGTTCAAGAGGAAGCTAGATGTCAAATGTCAGAACCAAATGGTTCACAACTTAAGCCAAGCACTGTATTAGGGGTTTCAACATATTATATGTAGTTCTTCTAATGACTTATAAAGGTAGATATTAGCCTCAATTTACAACTAGAAAACTGAGATTCAGAGGTTAAGTAGCTTAACCAAGGTCATACAACTCACAAAGAATAGCACAAGAACCATAAGGAAAGTCTACAACATTTCAGAGGCATAAGGACCGTAACAGCCCCTGTCTCTTCTTATCAGTCTCACCAGGATTGGGTACTTAGGATTAAATCAAAGCAGGACATGAATTCCATCCCCTGCTAAATACTGACACTGGACCAAGAGTTAGTCAATTCATAAAAGAAAGTTGAAAAACCAAGTAGCAAGCTCAGCATTTAAACTCACATCTCTCAGACTCCAAAACCCAAAGTCTTTTGTCTCTATTGGACCTCTATGCAAGGACATCCCATCCTTTTAATTCTTGTTAGCTCTAAGATGCTTCAATTTTGAGATTACTCTTCCAAGATAAGAATATGACGTTTCCCAAAACAGTAGAGGAATGCTGAAAACTAAAAGACATAACAGTTAAAAATCTCTAAATAAAATTGCAAAAAGTACTATGATTCAATTATATATTGTGAACACTGTGTCTCCGGTAAAAGTCTGGTGCAGCTCAGATCGGATGCAACAAGAGTTTATTTTATTTTATTTTGAGACGGAGTCTCGCTCTGTCACCAGGCTGGAGTACAGTGGCGCGATCTTAGCTCACTGCAACTTCCACCTCCTGAGTTCAAGTGATTCTCCTGCCTCAGCCTCCCGAGTAGCTGGGACTACAGGTGGGCACCACCAGTCCCAGCTAATTTTTGTATTTTTAGTAGAGCCAGGGTTTCACCATGTTGGCCAGGATGGTCTAGATCTCTTGATCTTGTGATCTGCCTGCCTCGGCCTCCCAAAGTGCTGGGATTGCAGGCGTGAGCTGCTGCGCCTGACCAAGATTTTATTTTATTGTATTCCCAACAGTCCAGAATATTTTTCTATTTATCAGGTTTTCAAATTAAACAGAAAAAATGCTAAGGAAGTACTCTTGGCTATGTTTACAAACTTAATCTTAATCCCCCCTTTAACAGTGTTTTTACTAATAATATTATCAGATTTTCCTTCCCTGGGCAAGTAGAGTAGAGTAAAATAAACTTGGGTTGCATCAGGCCTCAGCTACTGTCTGTAGCTGTTATTGACTCACACTTGAGCTAGCTCAGGGGACAGAAAGGCTTCAACAGCAATTACTTTTTTTAACTGATTCTGCTTTTTCAGGATAAAAGGATTTATTTTAATACTAAAAAGAAGTCATTTATAGATTAACATTAGATTTGATCATAATAACATGAACCACTTAGCTTTTTCTTAAGGACTTTCCTATTGCATAGAAAATGTCTTGATCTGGTTCTAATTCTATTCAGATCTTTTCATAGAGTTTTCAAGTAATCCTTGTATAGGAAATAAGATGCTGTTACTTTATACTTCCAGCTTCAAACACCAGAAAAACCTGGAACTTTTGGAGCCACGGCCTTCTGTGAAAATCTAATAAAGGTATAGGTCTTGTCCCCACAAAAATGCACATAACACATCTACCCAAAATCTTGCAAACATTTCCTTATACTGTATGAGAAAGTTTTCTTCACACAGGTGAAAAACATCTTGAGCTGAGTTTCCACTTTTTGACAACTAGCATGGGCAGCTGCCTCCAGCCTCTTCCCCAAAACTCTAACATAAACTACAGAAATAGAGAATATATACATCTAACCATATACCCACGTAAGTTATCATAAGTGTGGATTTTTTTTCTAAGTACAATAGGCATCCAATAGATGATGTGAGTAGCAGACAGATGTCTCTCTGTTGGAAGCCAACCTTTGACAAAAGCCACACTTCCATTGTCTTCCTCTACTCGAACCTAAAGAATGAAAGCATCATTTCTAGGACACGTTATCACCAAGATATCTCTAATGTGCGCTGGTTTTCTTGCTTCAGAATATACAACTTTCAGATGGGACAAATCTAACTACTAGTAAAGTTTTATTCTCTGTTGATCGAGTCTTAGTCTGACAAAATTTAGTAAAAATGATTCTTGTGATCTAACAGTAATTTCAGAATGGACCCAAACATCCTGCTTCTTCAAGTTCACTAGCTTCGTATTTCCACTGGCAAGAACATTAGATAAGAAACACTTTATTTTTATGTCCTATCATGCTGTGATGAGAAAACTAAGGATTATTTAAGCTATGTCAAGATTTTCCTTATCTACATCATCTGCATTAACTAGGCTTGATATAAAAAATAATATTCATAATCAAAATGAAAGGACTCTTTTTCTTTAACTCCTAATATGAATAATGAAAATAATACCGATTGTGTAATACCAAAGCACTATAGGATTATTTGCAGTTTTAAGAAAAAGAACATAATTATTTTTTTCACTAAGATATATTTTTATATACCTTCAAACACTTCCCTGAACCCCAGGTGAGGAGTCCTTATCCTAACAAGTTTTGCCATAACAGAGTTTCTATGTTTTGCCATATTTTCCGTAAGAACAAGGATCAGATTTTCAGGAGTACATAATTTACTCTTTTTTCTTTCGTATTTAAAAAGCAACCAATTACTAACATAATGCAGGCTGCAAGTTCCTTTTCCAAGACTTTTTAAATTAATAAGTGTACCTTCTTCCTGTGTACAATCTCAGATGATAAGGAACACATGTTACCCACAATATCTTTAAAAGCAAACAAGAAATAGCATGGTTTTTTTTCTTCCCGTTGTAAAAATGATCAATTGCATATGTTTAAAATATTCATTTCAGTGACTCATAGCTTTCCACAGCCAACTGCATAATCAGTGATAAGCAATAGCAATAGAGTTTATATATATGACATATGTTTATGTAGATATAAAACCATACTGCATTTTCTCAGGCTCTGTATTGCCACAAAAGAAAATTCTTGTTCCTCTGTAAGGATGTCTAAGAGCAATTCTCTTAAAATAGCAATAATAATTATACCCACATTTCAGTCTTAATATGATTTCTAAATCGGGCAACATACCAGGTTATGGGCTCCTGGGTGCCACTCTGAAACTACTTCCTGTTTTGTTATAAATTGTTTTAAGAAAGGCCTTTACTCAATTTGTGTAGCCTTGTTCTGGCACAAAAAATGTCAGGAGGTTCTCATTTGGCGTCTATTCTCTCCAATATTCTGATTTACTTCATATGATTGACAAGCATTTGGTAACTGTCATACCAACTACTCCACCAAAAGAACCCTGAAAAGTCCTACAGAGCCAGACTTTTGATTGTTAGCCACGTGACAAAGCTTTTTGCACCTGGGAAGGGATGGACTTGATAAACTGTCAAATCCCATCCAATCCACAGGACCACAATGCCCTGGCCATTTCATTGCAAAAGATAACATAATGCATCCAAATTACAAAAGGGGAAAAGAATAAAAGCATGAAAGTTCTGCAATATTCTGAAACATTGCTCTTGTCCTGGTCAATTACTCATACTTACTCTTCTGTTATGTTTCTGTTAGAAGATAAACCTTGCCTTTCAGAGAGAGAAAATTGAAATTAGATATTATAAAGGACAATCATCTCTATTGTTTTAAAGCATAAAGGGTGGCCCCAGCCATAGGGAAGCTGTGGTCAAAACAAAAGCAAAAGAGCTAGACAATGAGAAAGCTCTTTGATTTTTTTAAGCTACAACAGGAGGATCTGTCACCAGCTGAAACTTGAAAGAAATCTCACCTGCAGAAGGCTGAGAAACCAGTGGGGGTAATATCTGGCTATGACTTGATATAATTGTAGTACAGAATAAAAGAAGCTTTATTGGAAAACACTTTTGCCTGGAACTTCATATCTAATCAGGCTCATTGCCTTACAAAAAGGAAGAAGTAATTAACTATGCCCTCACAAGGAAGACATAGAAGTCTGCCTGATTTCTGGTCTGACTACCCTATAATTTTACCCTAAAATAATAGAAATTGAGCCATAAGTCAAAATATTTAACCTTAATACAATTGTATAAACAATCCAGCAAGGGTATGTAGTTTGTAATAACAGCCCTAAATATTACAACTTAAATATGAGTTATCAATAAAGAAAAATACTGAAAGCAACTTAATCAGTGAAACTTTCTTCTGTAATCCTGTAATAGACATTAAAGGAAATATTCAATACAAGGACACTGAATTCTAAAAGAACTAAATTCTGGCATTTTCTAAAAGGATTTGATATATTTTGACAATACCTCTATCTAAACATATAGATATATTTTATATGTACATGTTTCTACATTAGAAGCAGTTTGATTCATAGGCTGAGTTTCTAAGAAAAACAAATAAGCATACACTTTCACTTATTTTAAGAGAAGCCCTGAACCAATTAACATATTCTTACTACAGATACTGGTAAGGTGCTTAACCTGATAAGCGCATAATCAAAATAATAATTAAGGAGCAAAACAGAAGAAATGAAAAAGCAAAGATGTTTTAAGGAGAGAAATTAAAAGCAGCTTTTGTGTTGTGATATTTCCAAGAGCATTATAGGTTTGGGTTCTGAGGCCAGTTCTCAAGAAGTTCATTACATTTTCTTAACAATTTTGACCAAAATTAAAATGAGCTATTCCCAAGAGGATGGCAGTGTCTAAATGAGAACCTCATTGTCCAAACCTCCTCCTATGATGGATGCTGGGTATTAATCTACTTCTCCACTCACTGTGTTTTTAGAAATAAAGCACAACACTACGCTTTAAAATAAATACACCTAAAAATAATAAGACACACTGTTTTTTAAATTTTACTTTAAGTTCTGGGATACATGTGCAGAATGTGCAGGTTTGTTACATAGGTATACATGTGCCATGGTGGTTTGTTGCACCTATCAACCCACCAGCTAGGTTTTAAACCCTGCATGCATTAGGGATTTGTCCTAATGTTCTCCTTCCCCTTGCCCCTCACCCCCCGACAGGCCCTAGTGTGTGATGTTCCCTTCACTGTGTCCATGTGTTCTCATTGTTCACCTCCCACTTACGAGTGAGAACATGTGGTGTTTGGTTTTCTGTTCCTGTGTTAGTTTGCTGAGGATTGTGATTTCTAGCTTCATCCATGTCCCTGCAAAGGACATGAACTCATCCTTTTTTATGGCTGCATAGTATTCAATGGGGTATATGTGCCACGTTTTCTTTATCCAGTCTATCATTGATGGACATTTGGGTTAGTTCCAAAGGACACACTATTAATTAACATTTCTGCTCATTATTTAACCAAAGACATACAATTAGAATAATCCTTAAATAATTTAAAATACCTAATCTATTTTCTCAATTTCTGAAGGTTGGAACGCGGGTTGGAATTTCTGCTTCTCTGTATAGCAAATAATAATAATCAATGAATAATAATAATAATAATAATAATAATAATAAAACGAAGCAGTTGTATGTTTTTAAGAACTAACTAGATTCCTTAAGAAAACTGTTTGTGATTACCAGACTGCTAGGCCTCTAAAAAAGTAAAGAAGGGACAGTCACAAACAGTGGGAGGTAGTTAGGACACAGGGCTTCCTTCTCCTTGCTTCACCCCATCCCACATTTATCTATTTTCTACACTGCAATTCCACATAACATTTTATTTGAAAATAGAATTCTGCTTTAGACAAAGACCATTTTTAAGGAGATGATGACTATAGATGGCCAGGTGAAAATTTTCTAGGATGAAGAGAATTAAAGTGATGATAAAAGAAGAAATAGAGGGAACTAGGGTAAGTATACAATAGCCAATCTCTTTCAAAACTTCATTAGCTTAAATCTTTCAAAAATTTACTAGTTGAGTTATGCAATTCCTTGTTTCCATTACTCTCAACCCAGGATATATAAAACTGGTGTATAGCTATGATACTTAGTTTTATAGATCAACTTCGCTGGGCTAAGGCATGCCCAAATAGCTAGAAAAATGTTATTTCTGGGTGTGTCTGTAACAGCGTTTCCAGATGAGATTAGCATTTGAATCAGTAGAACTGAGTAAAGCAGGTCTGCTCTCAGCAATGTGGTGAGCATCATCCAATCCATTCAGGGCCCAAATAGAATAATCAGAGAAAAAGTAAATTCTCTCTCTCCTTGAGCCAGGACATCCATCTTATCCTGCCCTCAACATCAGAGCTCCTGGCTCCTGGGCTCAAACCGAGAGTGACAGCATCAGTTATCCTGGTCCTCAGGCCTTTGGACTCAGACTGAATTATATCACCAGCTTTCCTGGTTATCCAGCTTGAAAACCACAGATGGTGGTACTTCTCAGACTCTATAATCATGTGAATAACCAATTCCCATAATAGATAGATAGATAGATAGATAGATAGATAGATAGATAGATAGATAGTTATTCCATTGGTTCTGTTTTTCCAGAGAACCCTAATACAATAGCCATGTGCCACTGTGTACATAAAGCCACAGAACAAAGAAATGTCAGCTGATATTGTTATTATTCCTAGAGTGCCAGTCTTATTTAATACTAATGAATTGTATTAAGACAAACTTGGTGATGTTATTAAATAAATCTAAAGTTTAGTAAATTTTGAGATAAAACCCTAATCTTCTCAGAGATGATGTACTTGCAGAGGGCCACTGTGGTCTGTATCCCCAAGCTCCCACAGCTGTGCACTTGCTCTTCATCACCACTTAGAGTAATTCTCGTTGCAGAACGCCAAATACAATGAAGCCCATGATAGCGTGCCCCATGATGATGCTAACTGGAATACAAAGTGATTGGCTATTGGTTCCCAACCCCTATTCTCAAAAGAGGTGAGCTGATGTTATCTTCTGCAGTAAGGAGGGGGAGAAAAGAAAGAAATCATCACCACGTATTTGTTTATAATCACCAGACTATTTCTATATAGCTGTTGATTAAAACAAGGGTTTTTTTCTTTTTTTCCTACAGCAACTGGTAGATTGACCAAAAAGAATGTTGTTTTTCATTATCCTTGCATTAATGAAGCTCTACATTTTATGCAATTGAACTGTTCAAATATTATTTATAGCATTATGGAGGAGTTTGCTGCACTTAATCTCCCTGTACTCTTTATTGACCAAGACGACAACCTGTCTAGATTGTAGTTGTCTTGTCTATAAAATGAAAACTTCAGTACCTCAGGGAGGATAATTTTGATACACAAATGCTTTCCCTTTTCCTCAGGACCATGGCATACATGAGCCTTGATGGTCTTGAAGCCCTTCTCCCTGTTTCCCAAGAAATCAAATCCAGCAGCTGGAGGTGGATTATAAACTACATTTGCCATCCCTGGGCTAGATTATCTCCAAGTATTCTCCAGGCTCTAAGATTTATATGTGATATGCTGAAGAGGAGTCACAAACACATAGCCCCTCTCTGTCCAGAGCCTTTCTTTGGCTCATGCTATGTATAGGAAGGAATGCCAACCAGCCACCCTGGCCATAAGGTAGAATGCAGAAATCCAAAGTAAATATCTACAAGATGGACACAAGGAAAGCCCCAACCACCTCTGAGACCTCCCTCTTGGACGCTGAATTTTCTCCTTTGTTATTTGAACAGAAGGTGTATGTGGAAAAGTGCATGTGGAAAAAGTATGTCAACTTGAGGAACTTGAGATCAAGCAAGATCTTGTATGTTTAAAAAACTGAGCTATCATTCCACTTCTCCAGAAGTCTCCTATATAATCTAGTCAAAAATAGAACCAGGTCCCAAAGTAACAGGGACATGGAGGTTAGAAAGGTTAAGTCACTTTCCCAAAGTTACTCAATTTAGGAATTAAGAAAAATGGCTTCTAGTTTTTTCTCACTTCATGCCATGTTCAAAGAGGGCACAGTCTGGATTAGAAAGACTGGTGTTTAAAGTTGTGCTTTTCATCTATATTTAGCTTAAGCAAGCCTCTTAGCTCCTGTTTCTTCATTTATATTCTATCTAGTGAAGGATTGATAATGGCTCTCTCAAATGTTTGTTGTGAGGATTAGAATTTAGCTGTGTAAAGCAATGCCTAGCATAGTCCATGGCACTTGCCCAGCATTTTAAATGTTATAGCCATTTGCAGTGAATCAGTCAAGCAGCAGACACAGATGTGTTAAAGGAGAAGGAGAAGTCAATGGTTAACTTTGAGATTTATCAAAGGGAAGACTTTTGGGGCAGTAATGCTGCTAGCCAAGACAGGAAACGTTAATTTCCATTAAATAATAACATGTCTCAGAGGAAAACAATATTAAATGAACTATCAGGGAATAAAGATTGCTAAGCTTCAAGAGACTTGAAAAAATCAGTTCCTGTCTCTGCCTTATGTAGGCAAACAATTCAGAACAAATAGTTGTCTCTCTTCTTCTTTAAGGTCACTAAGGAAAGGACACATGCAATTTCTCTGTACATTCTATTTCAGTTTGATCCCTTTATGGTCCTGAAGATCTTCATTAGATCCAACTGCAATCTCTCCTGCCTTAGTGTAAGCCTTTTTCATCTTATTCTGTGCTTTGCTGATAGAAAACTTGCTCAGTTTTATGGGACTAAAACTCTTCCTAGATGGTAGTTATCCTTCACTACCTCTTCCAAAAGCAAAACCATTCTCTGTTATTTCTGTTTTCTCCACAGTATCATTTTCCAGCTCATTATTCACCATTTTCATTCTTTCTTAAAACTTCTTCCCTTTTGTTACATTTTTAATAACAGATGATAATGATGAAAATTACTTTAGTAGTTTGGAAAATCAACATTCTTATCCTTCAACTTGTTAAATTCTTCCTTTTCCCCATACAAACATAGCAAAACAGTTATTTAACCCTGATGCTTTACTCCCTGGGAAGCTTGAATTTTGTGTAATTGGTTGTTAAATGACCCATGGGCAGAAAGATATATAAAACGTTTGAAAATATGTTTTTAAACTCCTCCCTCAGATTATTCACATGCTAATAATAGTAACAACACTTTGAAACACTGAAATAATGCTGAAGACATCACAGGTGCATAAAGATGAGGTGCTAAAATTAAACTCTAGTTTTAGATCTGGAAATCTTCATAATAATCCCACATTTTTTACGTTTTCTGAAGAAATAAACATTGAATTGAAAACAGAATTTTAAAAACTAAAGCAAAAATTATTGAACTCCCGATTGACAGTTAACTACCACTGGAAGTGACAGTCAGGCTAAGGGTGTGGGCAGAGGTTACTTAGCATTGTCACCGTAGCACACGGGTCCAGATCCCCGCAGAAAGGCAACCAGCCTTCAGCTAAAAGAGGGCCCTAGATAGATAGATGAACTCTTTCAGGCACAGTGAGACAACAAAAAGAATATGTAATGCTCACTAACTGTGCTCCCCAAAATCACACCAAAAAAAAAAAAAAAAAAAATGGAATGAAGAAACTTGGAACAAGCTTAATTAAAGTTTCTCTTAAAACTGATCTGACCAGCCGGGCAC
>NW_016808908.1:1628781-1641402 GCF_001698545.2 Rhinopithecus bieti | reverse complement strand
CGTAGCTGCTCACACCTGTAAATCCCAGCACTTTGGGAGGCCGAGGCGGGCGGATCACCTGAGGTCGGAAGTTCAAGACCAGCCTGACCAACATAGAGAAACCCTGTCTCTACTAAAAATACAAAATTAGCCTGGCGTGGTGGCACATACCTGTAATTCCAGCTACTAGGGAGGCTGAGGCAGAAGAATCGCTTGAACCAGGGAGGCTGAGGTTGTGGTGAGCCGAGATCACGTCATTGTACTCCAGCCTGGGCAACAAGAGCAAAATTCCTTCTCAAAAAAAAAAAAAAAAAAAAAAAGCTAGGAATTATTAGTGGAACCAGGTTCTAAAACTGCAGAATTTGGTAATTGGGTGATCTATGGCTGTGTCATGCAAAGAACTCTCCCAAGAGCTCAGAGCTTTGGAAAAGCAAGGCAGTCTGCTGAGTCAACTGTGGCCACCAGGCTATAGCTGTCCTGACTGGAAGCCAAACTTGCTACAAGAGAAATGGTACTTTGGAAAAAGTGGATTGCTTATTGTTTGATTTTTCACTAAGAAAACAAAAGCTTGAAGCAGAGGCTTTCTGAGGAGCATGCCTTTCTAAGCTGCACCCAAGGACACCTACCATAGCCCTTCAAACAATGACAGAAGCACGCTGGGCCAAGAGTAAGGCCATCAGGTTTCAGTCTTTTTGCTTTGGGATTCCTTCCCTTTCCTTCTTCTTGAGCTCTTTGGGGTATCCAATGAAGACTTTGCCTATCTTCTTTACAATCAATTCAGAAAGAATTGACATCAAGCATTTTAAACTTTTAATCATTCAACCAATTTTATGGGGTGACTTCTTCTAGGCATTTATATTTTGAGAAGTCTTTTACACATAAATATATATTGAAAATGTTTGGTTAAGGAACCAAAGGGCTCTTCCTGAATTCTTGCTGTATTTTCTGACACTGGATTCTGTCCTGAATAAGAAAAACAAATGCTTCTCCAAGTGGTACCTTGTTCTCCTAAGAAAACGAGCCTGGCCATTACTAATACATTAGTAGCTTTAGCTAGACCTTTTGTTCCCCTCTTCTTGGACATCGATTTGCCTAGGATCAGTGAAAGGGAGAGCTCACTTCCCATTGGGGTGTTCTAATCTCCCTGATGCCGGCCAGATTGTGGGGATCTCCTTTACCACTAAGGCTGGGGTGTGCACGTCCCTCACCAGGACTATGCAAGTCTCATAGAAGTAGGAAATGAGAGACAAAACAAATGAATTATTAACACCTCTATGATTCACAGGAAGACAAAGACTCTGTTAAGCTTTGGGGAAAAAACGTCTTGCATCAGCACATCTTCATCAAGACAAGGTTCTTTTCTAATGTTCAATATCCGTTATCTCCGTTCTCAAAAGCCTATAAATCTAAGGAAGATGTAATTTGTGGTAAAACTAGCCAATACTTTAGAGTAATGGTATTGAGGTTTGATGACACTGAGACTCGCCTCCGAGACTTTTACACGGATTCGTAACAGTAGGCCATGACAGGTAGTAGATTTGTTTCCTCTCCTGATAGAATAATATGGCGCCAAGAGGCCATTTTTCTTGGGCTTCTACTGAGCTAAGCACTTATGGGTGAGTTGCTTGCTCTCTGTGCTATTCAGCAGAGCACAGAAATGAGACCCTACTGTCAGCTCCTGCTGCCTTATTCACTCTCCTTGGTCAGATGTAGTAATGCCACTATTATTGCCTGTAACACTAAGCTGTCCATTCCCTGGAATTGTGGGAAAGTTGAAGCAAGTCAGAAGCTCCTGACTGTATCAAAACATTGGCTGTATGATGAGGTTTCTTGCCCATTTTATCATATAGTCTCTCCTGGAGGTCTGTGTGTTATTCTCTGTCAGATCCCTGACCTTCTGTTTACCAATGACCTCTAACAACCGTCCATGGAACATTGTCTTACATTCATCCTTGTCTTTCATGTCATAAAATCCTACTTGCTCACCTGGTTCTGGCCCCCATGACCTTAGGGGCCCTGCAGTGAC
Organism: Rhinopithecus bieti; assembly: GCF_001698545.2. Taxonomy (NCBI): domain Eukaryota; kingdom Metazoa; phylum Chordata; class Mammalia; order Primates; family Cercopithecidae; genus Rhinopithecus; species Rhinopithecus bieti. Next base: position 1,639,397 of record NW_016808908.1, on the reverse strand, counting down.
ATCTTATTCTTGCTGGTCTAAGGCTCTATGGTACACCACCCACAGGAGCCCAGAACAACATGGGTACCCACCCTCCCTCCTGGATGGTTAATGTCACTTCTCTGCTCTAAGGACTTGCCTAGAAATCGCATAGTTCCCTACTCCTAAAGTCAACTGAAATGATTCAAGATTTTGCTAGGCAGTATAATCATGTATTTATCTGTTTCCCTCTGAGTGAGGAGCTTTCTTGGGAAGAAGCCAAATCTTTTAGCCATCCATACCTGGAAGTGTCCTTTTGTAGTAAGCATTCAAGAAATGTTGGTTGAATTTAATTGAAACGAATATTTTGTTTTAAGTGTAAAAAAAAAAATTTATCCTAGTCCAGCTGGAGCTTTTATGTGAAGGAATCGGGGTGATTTAGTACATGGGTTCCTAAGTGTGTGTGTGTAGACCAGGGTAGGAAGCCAGAAGGGAGGTTATCCATTTCCTGTAGACAACTTCCAAGGTTCACATACCCCTCCTCCCATTCCATGCTTCCTCCCTTACCCCTTATGAGAATCTCTGCGTGAGAGACATTACTGAAGGCAGCATGCTGTGTCTGGGTACACTAAAAGAAAGAAAACAGAAAGGGTTAGACATTCACTCATTCACTGATGGATGATCTTAAAGAGCTTGCAGCAATAACTATGTATCAGGAGATATGATGTTGGGTGACAATGGGATTTATCACCAGCCTGTGCATGATAACCTGAAATGGAGCAAAATGGGGCAGGCTGTGAGGAACTAATAAGTATGAGAAAACCCATTGTGAAAAGCAAGTAGCCCTGGCAGCCAGAGTCATAGCTGCCAGTAGGCTAGGCTGTAGGTAGAGGTGCTTTTGAAGGAATCATAAACTAAGTTGGCAGATCTCTGCAGGGATGATGCTGATGTTCAAGGATGCTGCTGATGCTATCTGCCTTAACAGCACACAAACAAAAATGAAATATTAGGACCCAATCTCTAATGCAGAGAAGGAAAACAACTCTGTAAGGACATGGAAAGACCAGTCCAGTGCATGTGACCCTGCCTTCCATCATGCATCCTAAAGACTCACAGAAATAAACAAAGGACTCTCTGCCATACACTAACTCTCTAAAATCCTAAAACCTCAGTGGACAGGGCCCAGTTCCTCTAAAAATCTTTTCTGACATGCATGTGCACATATTCACACCCACACCACACACAGTCTGAACCAGATGTCCCTCTTCTGTGCTCCCATAGCCTGCTATCAGCACCTGTGGTCACCCAGAGGTTACCTGTCTGTCTCTCCCGTGGACCATGGACATAATGAACATAGACAATATGCTTTTGCTTTGACACAATGAGAACCTATCTAGAAGTACATATTTGCCCCACAATGAATATTTATGGGCTCAAAAAAAGTTACTGGGAAATGGACCAAAGACAGTCTATTGTCAGGTGAATACAATATTCTCTTTTCTCCAGCCCCCAGCAGCCTACCCACACTAAGCTTGTATATCTTGGCCTTCTCATTCAAGTAAGCTACAGCTTAAATCGGCCTACAGGTTTAAGATATCACCATATAATTGTAAAATCTGAATCAAGGGCCATGGTCAATCTCAATTGCCTGGTCATGTTTAATTTCTATAATATTTCTAAATTTTTTAAGCAAGTGGCATCCCAGCAGCCTGGCTCTGTCAAAGCTATAGACATTCCTGAATATGTCTGAGCTTTTACAAGATACATTGTTAGGCCTCACTCTGGGACCAAAGATTAGAAACACTAACCTTGGCATTAATCATGTTTGCTATTTAAGGAAAAGAAAAAATAATAGGGCCCCTGGAAACATTGCATAGTGTCCTGGAGGTTGCTTCCTTTTAGAGGCTGTAACATCCAAATCAAAGGGCAAAGGGAATCAGAAGGAGTAAAAATACCATTCCTCAGCCAAGGAGCCAGAGGTCCTTGATTTTAGATTCGAGGCACAAAAAATATAGGACAGCCTAGAAGATCTTGTTCCGGAAAGCAAGCAAGTGCACAAAGAATAATAAATTGATGTTAAAAGGACATGAGAGACAGTTTAAAGGAGCTTCCATTGGCCAGGTTTGAGAGATTTGAGTATCAGAAAGAATAATGGCAATAATTGATTGAAAAGCATTGAAAAATATAAGGTCTTCTGTGACATCAGTAATGAAAGCAAGAAAAAGAGAGAGGGAGGGAAGAAGGAAGGGAGGAAAACTGCAAGAAAGGAAGAAAGGGAATGAAGGAAGAAGAAAGGAAAGAAGAAATGAATAGTTTGAACTATGGAGGTGATGATTATACCACGGTCCTGAAAATTTATAATAAAAAAGAACTAAGCATTTACCCTGACTTTAGAGGGAAAAATATAGTTCCATTCTAGTTGATAAGATAGACCACCACAAAAGAATGTCAGTTCATAAATTAAGAAGGAATAAAAGAACTAAAACTCACCATTTTACAAAGCTTAATAAAATGGTTGATTCAGGCAAAGATTATCAATGCATTCTAAACCATAACAGAAAGGATCACTGGGGAATAGGCTATCCTCACAGTGCCAAAGAACTACGCCAGAAATTGCTAAGTAAAATAATCATGTATCTTGACACAGGAAAGATTTATCAGTCCACACTTTATCCAAACAATCAGACTTAGCTTCACGATAATGAGACAACTTGATGTTATAAAGTCTCCTATTGTCATACAGCATGAGGTACACAGAGTAACTTAAGAAATATTTTCCCAAAAATATTTAACCTAAATCTACTCAAGCCTCTAGATGTAATGGTCCAGTTTACAAGAAAAACAGAATTGAAGGACCGAGCTAAATGACACTGCAGGGAAACAATAAACAAACCCAGTTAGCATGTCCTACAAGACGATTGTACTGATATCCTCAAAAATATTCCCCTTTTAGGAGAAAAGTAGTAAACTAGACTAGATTAAAAGATGCTGCAGAAACTATACAGATTGCAAAGGAAGAAATAAAATTTATCTCTATTTGCAAATAATGTGATTAAATATTATTCTAAGGAATCTATTTAAAAAATCTTAGAATAAGTGAGTTCAGGAAGACCATAGGATACAAAATCAACACACAAAAGTCAATCACATTTCTATATACTGACAATGAATATGCAGAAACTGAAATTTGAAGCGTAATATCATTCACCATTATTCCAAAGAAAATACTTAAGCATATACCTAACAAAAAAAAATGATCTGAATGCTGAAAGTTACAAAATACTAATGAAAGAAATTGAAGAAAATCTGAATAAATGGAGAGACATATAATGTTCATGGATTGGAACACTCAACACAGTAATAATGCCAGCTCCTCCAAAATTGCTTTAATGCAATTTCTATCAAAATTCCAGCAAGGTATCTTGTAGACATAGATAAGCTTATTTTAAAATTCATATGGAAAGGCATAAAGCTTATTCTAAAATTCATGTGGAAAGGTACAGGTCCCAGAATAGCTAAAAATGAATTTAACAAAAAAAGAATAAAACGGGGGGAATCACTCTACTTAATTTCAAGACATAATACATAGCTACAGTAATGAAAACTATGTGGTATTGGTGGAGGGATAGACACATAGACCAATGGATCAGAAGAGAAAAAGGTAGAAAAGACTCACACAAATATGCCTAACAGATTTTTAATAAAAGTGCAAAAGCAATTCAATGAAAGAAGGATAGCCTTTTCAACAAATGCGGCTTGAGCAATTGAACATAGGCCAAAAAAAAAGATTAACCTTGACCTAAACTTCAAACCTTATGCAAAAAGTAATTTAGAATAGGTCATTAACTCAAATGTAAAATCTATAAAACTTTTGGGGAAAAAAAGCAGAATATATTCCAGATTTAAGACAAAGCAAAGTGTTATTAGACTCAACACCAAAAGCATAACATGGAAACTTAACAAGTTGGACTGCATTAAAATATAAAAAATTTATTTGTGAAATCCCAGGTGAAGAAGATTAAAAAAAAGAAAAAAAAGCTACAGGGTGGTAGAATATATTTGAAAAACATGTATGTGACAAAGGACTAGTATCTAGAATATACAAAGAAGCTCAAAATTTAACAGTAAAAAACAATCTATTAGAAAATAGGCAAAAGACACGAACAGACATTTTATTGAAAAGAATATACAGATGGCAAGCAAACAAAATGATCCTTAACATCATGAGCCATCAGGAAAATGCAAATTAAAAGCACAATCAACTATTACTACTATATTAGTCCATTCTCATACTGTTATAAAGAAATACTTAAGACTGGGTAATTTACAAAGAAAGAGATTTAATTGTCTCATTGTTCCAGAGGCTGTACAGGACACAAGGCTGGGGAGGCCTCAGGAAACTCATAGTCATGGCAGAAGGTGAATGGGAGGCAGGCTGTCTTACATGGCAAGAGCAGGAGGAAGAGAGAGCAGAGGAAGGTGTTACACACTTTTAAACAACCAGACCTCATGAGAACTCACCATCACAAGAATAGCAAGGGGAAAATCTTTCCCCATGATCCAATCGCTTCCCACCAGGCCCCTCCTCCAACACTGGGGATTACAATTTGACATGAGATTTGGGTGGAGACACAAATCCAAGCCATATCAACAGCACACCTATCAAAATGGCTAAAATGAAAAATAGTTAACAATACCAAATGTTGGTGAGTATGCAGAGAAACTGGATCACTCACACATTGCTGGCAGGAATACAGCCACTTTGGAAAACAGTTTAGCAATTTCTGAAAGAAACTAAACATGCACCTATCATAGAACCTAACAATTACACCCTTGGGCATTTATCCCAGAGAAATGAAAACGTATGTTCACACAAAAGCTTGCACACAAATGTTCATAGTAGCTTTGTTTGTAAAACCAAAAACTGTAATTAGTCCAGATGTCTGTTCACCAAGTGAATGGTTAAACAAATTCTAGTGCATACATACCATGGAATGCAATTCAGCCATAAAAAGGAACAAATTATCAATTAATGTAACCACTTGGAAGGCTCTGCAGAAAATTATGCTGAGTTAAAAACAAAAACAATCCCAAAAGATGACATTCTGTATGGCTACCCTCTATACCATTTTTGAGATGACAATGACAAAATTTCAGAACACTCTGTATGGTTATATTATATTCCATTGTTGAGATGACAAAATTTCATAAATGATGGACAGATTAGTGGTTGCCAGGGATCAGGCATGGGGTAGGGATAGGAAACAATAGGGATGCGGTTGTGGTTATCAATCCCAGCACTTTGGGAGGCCGAGGCGGGTGGAACAGGAGGTCAGGATATGGAGACCATCCTGGCTAACATGGTGAAACCCCGTCTCTACTAAAAATACAAAAAAAACTAGCCAGGTGTGGTGGCATGCACCTGTAGTCCCAGCTACTCGGAGGCTGAGGCGGGAGAATGGCGGGAACCCGGGAGGCGGAGCTTGCAGTGAGCTGAGATCGTGCCACTGCACTCCAGCCTGGGCGACACAGCGAGACTCCGTCTCAAAAAAAAAAAAAAAAAAAATAGAGAGATCGTATGGTGTTGGACTATTCAGTATGTTGACTGTAGTGGTGGAAATACGAACCTACACAAATAATAAAAAGTATACAGAAGTTAATTCGCACACATATACCAACCTGAGCAAATCTGAATAAGTATTTATTTTACAAGCTGATTATATCAATGTGAACAACCCAGTTGTGATATTACACTATGGTTTTGCAAAACATTCCAATTGAGGGAAACTGGGCAAAGTGTATACAGATCTTTCTTTATTATATCACCCAAGTGCATGTAAATCTACAACTATTTCTATGAGGGGTGGGCAGGGAGATGAGGTTAAGAAAGGGGGAAAGACAGAGATAAAAAACTGAAATAGATATAACAACAAATTGCAACACATCACCTTGTTTGGATTCTATTGGTTTTAAGTTATAAAAGAAACTTTGGAGAAATTGGGGAAAAATGAATATGGACAGGATGTTAATTCATATTTCATAATGATTAATTATTTTAGCGGATAATGATATTGTGGTTATACAAGAAAAACTTTGCGTTTTTAGAAGATAACATGCAGAAGTATTTTGAGATGAAGTGCACAAGTTGGCAATTTCTTTTCAAATGTGTGTGAATTTACACCTATACATGTATGTGTTTGTATATAAGTATATATGTATTTAATGTTATTCATTTAACATTTTTGTATTTTGAAGTATTTATAGTAAAAATTGGATAAAAGTTAAAAATATTATTGAAATAATTATAGCCTAAAGAAATAATCAGACATAGAGTCAAAGATTGCTGTACAAGGATTATGTGTGTCCAGCATTATTTATAATGGCAAAAAAATATATACAAATAGAAGCAATTGGAATGTAAAGTAACTAGGCTGTGAGCTCTGTGAAGGCTGAGAATTTTCCTTGGTCACTGAAGTATCTTCAGCATCCAAAACAGTGCCTGATGCAAAGTAGACATCCAACAAACATTAATTGAATGAATGAATAGTGTTTAACATTGAAGAGATAAATCGATTTGTGGCTCTATCGTGAAGTATTAACAAACACTTTAAACCTGCTTTTTGAGAACATATAATGACATAGGGAAATTATCAACTTGAAATATCTTAAGAGGTCCTGTCTAATCCCAAGTGCTAAAGATAAATTAAGGGACTAATCGACAAACAAATGGGCAGGTAGTATAACACGTTGTTAAAAGAAGCTATTCTTTGGTGTAAGGTTATGGGCAATTTTGTTTTCTCATTATTCTTTGTTATCTTTTCTAAGTTGCCTTAAAAAGCTATGTGTGTGTTTTTCATCAGAAAGAAAAAATTAATGCAAACTTTTCATAAGCTTTGAGATTTAGTAGGTGGGGCTTGGAGCCCTGATGCTTCTTTAACTACCACACATGGAACATACTCGTACCTATGTTGCCCTGAGTAGGGCACAAAAATTTTTCCCCTATACTCTGTTGATTTGAATCTAAAAGCAAGGCTCCCACATTAACTCCCTACCCTAACACTCCAGTACTGATTTCTCTGTCCCAGGACCTAAACCACAAGTAACTGAAAGCTCCTCTGCCCTGCTCAGCTCCTCTTGGCCATTTTCCCCTTAAAAAAATAATCCTGCTCTCCATACCTCTCACTCTACCACCTCCATAGATGGGAGCAAGTAGATGATCTCCTGACACTGACCATTTTTTTGTATCGTCTCCCAACTGCGTCCTGCCTTACAGGGTCAGTCCTCTTACAAGCAATTATTGCTCAACCAGCCTGAGCACCTCTATCCTTCTGACCACAGTAGTATGCAGATTGGCTTCCTTTTCAGGGCCATCCTAATTTCCTCACTAACACCCTCTATTAAAGTTCCTACATAGCTCAAGCCAATACTCACTCCCCTTATGATACCACCTCAAGAGCTGCATGGGCAGAGTCATATCTGTAAGAGCCAAAATATTTCATCTTTATTTTTCATCACAGATCCTTCATCCTATTTTTTAACATAGAAACAATGAGGTGGCTTTGAGAATAATACAGACTAAATGATTTTCATTCATCTCGTGCATGTCAAATAGATAGGACTTAGGTCTAATGTCAAGTCAGCTCATCTCTAAGAGAAATGAGGCATTGTCAATTATGTAAAGAATTCAAATTATCTTCTATTGATCTCTTTGAGAAACTGAAGCCAAGGGGAAGTTTTAGGAGATAATTAAAATTCATCAGAGCTAAAGGAAGATGATTTACATGTGAAAATAAGAGGTCTACACAATAATTACTTAGCATGACAAGAAATCGACACAGAGAAAAAACTGTTCTAAGATGAACAGAATGTAGACAGATAATATTTGGCACTATGGGGGTGACGAGAAGCTGTTCTTCAAAAGTTTATAAAAATGGGTAAACATTAGCTTGTAGTGAGCTTTAGTGATAATGTGTTGACTAAAGTTATATTTACTGGCCTTTCAAACATTATCAGAAAACCTTTTCCTCAGATTAAGTGGAAATCAAAGGTGACAAGCCATTATCTATTATATGAAGTTGCAGTGCCATTTTAGAAGACAGAAGGGAAGAATATTAGTAAGATTAAATATAAAGTTATTAAGTTGCTGCCAATATATACAAGATTGTGTGATAAACAAACCTTAAATCATAAGCTAATGTTATTTTTTTCTAGAACAACATTCAATATCAGAGACAGGCAGAAAAAAATAAGCTTTTTATCCTTGCAAACCCACATCAATAAAATTATCTTTTCACTCGAGACAGCCCACATTTAAAATAAAAGCTAGTTCTTCCTTGTTTACCAAAAATGTGGTGTCCCCGAAGGCAAATGGGAGGGTTCTGGTCCAAAATGCTCCTAAAAACCACTTGTGTTTAGCTCTTCATCCTGCTGCAAACACCAGGGGGGACTGCAGAAGCAGAGTCACATCGTTTACGGCATAACTTCATGCTCCCTGTCCCAGACCCACAGTATTAGGAAGAGCACCCTTCACCTCCACTCCTGAGATCTCCTTTGACAAAACCATGACTGTATGTGAACGTGAACGATTCACTTCCAATTGACGTGGAAAGGAAGAATTGGCTATTTTTTTTAAAGCAAGTCATTTATTTATTCCAGCTGTCAAGATATCAATTGTTTCCAAATAGATGGATGATTGGTGTTTTATTACTGATAAGGCAAGGAAATAAAGGATTAGTTCTGCACAGGTGAGAGAGCCCACCTTGGCCTTTGTCCTCAGCTGCCTCTATAGTGATATTCTCCAAGAGACCAATGAGGTAGAATAATTTTTTACTGTGTGGGACGGCACATTTCAGGACATTAAGCATCCCTGGCCCCACTAACTAAATGCTAGTATTTCTTTCAGATATAGTGACATCTAAAAGCCCTCAGACATATCTGGATGTCCCCTACGAACCCCAGTTGACAACCACTGGTGAATAATTTGGCTTATTTAGGTATCATAGACCCAGATATTGGGGTCTTTGCTTCCTTTTTAAATAAAAATAAATTTATTTCAAAATACAATCAGAAGCTAGATCAAGTATGAAAAGCAAAACCAACTTGAAATATACATTTATACTTTCTCTATAATGAATTGCCAAAGTTCAACAAATCTAAATGTGTTGACTTCCTTTCCTTCCTTTAGGAGAAAGCTGTAATCAGTTATCTGGAGATTGATTTTATCACCCAGAAGTTGTCTCGGGCTTTTTACACAGATTCTTGTCCTAAGTGACGGATGACAGTAGTTGAATGGCTACTACAGGAAGACCAGAAATATCAGGTGAGAGGATTAAGCACCAATAATGGTAGAAACAAAAAGGGAATAGGCTACAGAACTGCAGGAGGAAAAGCAATATGAGCTTGCTACCTAGAACATTCTGTCCCCTGATGGTTGCATTGCTGGCATTTTACTGGCCATTCTGGTCGCAGCTCAATAGGAGTGTGGTGAATAGGAATTCCCAGCTTGAGAGATCATGTATACCATGAACCGTGCAGCCAGTCTCCCTGGGTTTGAATGCTAGCCTTGCCATTTCCCAGCTGAGCATTCTTGGACAAGTCATTTAATCTTGTGCCTCACTTCCCTCGTCTGTGAAATCAGAGTACTAAGAGTAATTAATGGCATTAAAAATTCTTCGACTTATATGAGTTCATGTATGTAAAGCACATAGAACACTGAGTCATTGTGAGCATTCAATGACCATTAACTATTATAATAAGATGATGATTAGGGTTTTGACTGAGATAACAAGATGAAAATATGAAATTCCAAGTAAGATGTCAGATGAAAATACCAGTATTTTAAGAAGCCTTGAGAAAAACTTGCACAACTCTTTAATATCCTACCCGCTTTAAAAACAATAATCAAAAGAAGATTTTGAAAAAAAAGTTTGCCAGGAGATTCTCTTTGGTGAAAGTTGTGCTGTGAATCTCATTCATCCCTATTGGGAAATGCAGAAGTATCCCTTTCCAATTGGTCTCAGGTCTACTGGGAGATTTTCATATATAGTCCTTAGGTAGGTGCATAGAGGACGGGGCTGATTCCTGTTTGGGAAATCTAAAACTATACTAAGTCGTTTGATAGCAAAGCCAGAACTGAGCTATTGAGTTAGCTTTACCTCACTTTCTCAGAGTATACTGGGTAAAAGATACCCATGGACTAAAACGGACCATGCAGCAGAGAGAGTCAGCACATGAGGGGCAGAGAGCTTCAGCCAAAGGTAAATGTGCATCACTCAGAGCTGGGGTCAGAAGAGCTCAGCAAGGAGGCTGTGAAGGGCCGTAACAGCACACAGAAGATGGCCAGCTTGTTTTTTTCTCGTATATTTGTTTGAGTTCTTTGTAGATTCTGGATATTAGCCCTTTGTCAGATGAGTAGGTTGCAAAAATTTTCTCCCATTCTGTAGGTTGCCTATTCACTCTGATGGTAGTTTCTTTTGCTGTGCAAAAGCTCTTTAGTTTAATTAGATCCCATTTGTCAATTTTTGCTTTTGCTGCCATTGCTTTTGGTGTTTTAGACATGAAGTCCTTGCCCATGCCTATGTCCTGAATGGTACTACCTAGATTTTCTTCTAGGGTTTTTATGGTATTAGGTCTAACATTTAAGTCTCTAATCCATCTTG
>NW_016808908.1:1619300-1627185 GCF_001698545.2 Rhinopithecus bieti | reverse complement strand
TTTTTTTTTTTTTTTTTTTTTTTTTTTTTTTTTTTTTTTTTTTTTGAGTTTCATTCTTTTTTCCCAGGCTGGAGTGCAATGGCACAATCTCAGCTCACTGCAACCTCTGCCTCCCAGGCTCAAGTGATTCTCCTGCCTCAGCACCCCTGAGTACCTGGGATTATAGGCCCCACCACCATGCCTAGCCAATTTTTGTATTTTTAGTAGAGATGGGGTTTCACCATGTTGGTCAGGCTGGTCTTGAACTCCTGACCTCAGGTGATCCACCCGCCTCAGCCTCCCAAGGTGCTGGGATTACAGGCGTGAGCCACCGTGCCCAACCAGCCCCATATCTTTATCCATTCTTATTACTCCACTCTCACCTTTTTTGACCCAGGCTAAGAGCAAAACAGTAACGATGTATGCTGAAGGAGATAAATCTTTATTCATCTTTCTCTTTAGAAAGAGAGCGAAAACTAAACACCACCACCACTATGTCACTTCTCCAAAGGCCTGCCATGCAGAAAGAGAAAACTAAATATTTGAGGATGGGTTTGAATAACTACTTAAGGCCAGTTTAATAGCTAGGAGTAAATATTCTAGTTACAGAATTGAGACTATGTGATATTACCTAATAGAGAGCAGAAAAGTAATTCAATCTTCCCAAGATCCTATCCAGAATCAAGGAAGGATTACAATCACAAAATACAATTTTTTAAATATAGCAGCTGACAAAAATCTTAATTGTAATTACTTCACGAATGATGCTTATTCAAAATATATCTTATGCTATTTTTTTTAATTCCCAGACCACCCAATCTGAATTGGTCACTGTGATGATAGTCACTGTAGTCACTGTCTATCCTATTGTTATTTCCTTTATAGTACTGATCCAAGATAATATTATGTATAATATTATTTATTTTTTTTTTTGACCTTTTTTTTTTTTTTTTTTTTTGAGATGGAGTCTCACTCTGTCACCAGGCTGGAGTGCAGTGGTGCAATCTTGGCTCACTACAACCTCCACCTCCCAGGTTCAAGCAATTCTCCTGCCTCAGCCACTCGAGTAGCTGGGACTACAGGCACATGCCACCAAGCCCAGCTAATTTTTGTACTGTTTTTTAGTAGAATAGGGGTTTCACCGTGTTGGCAAGGATGGTCTCAATCTCTTGACCTCGTGATCCGCCTGTCTTGGTCTCCCAAAGTGCTCAGATTATAGGCATGAGCCACCATGCCTGGCCTATTTGCTTACTTCTTTAGAGTCTTTCACCCTATGCTAGAAGGTAGGATCCTTAGTAGTAGGCATTTTGTCTGTCTGGTTCTCTGTTGTATCTCAGCACCTAGAATATGGCCAGATACAGCAAGGCTACTCCATAATTATTTCTTCAGTGAATGAATCCTGATTTTGTGGTTAATCTCAATGCTCTTTCAATCCACTTCATTGCCTCAATTACATTTTCATACTAATAATTATAAGCTTATCACCTAAAATCTGAAGACCCAAACATCCTTTATCAAGCAATAAAAGGAACAGACAACAAGCATGACTTACTTCTGCATAAACCACAAGATGAGGGAGGCAAGCAGGGAGTAGGGAAAAAGAGAAAAACAGAGCCTAAAGTAAAAACAAACAAACAAAAGAGGTGGAGGGTCTGAATCAATAATTAGGCAGACTGAGTCCTGTGGTCCATGCATGCAGAACCAAGCTCTACCTTCCCTGTACATCACCCAGCAGCCTTAATACAATACTGTCCCCCATCAACCGCCGTATTACTTTCAACACCAGGGCAACCTCGTTCCACCATTGTAGTGGCACCTAAATCTAGGATTCTCCACATAATCAATCAATTGTATACAAACAATCACAAGTAAAATACAAATGGAATTTATCCAAAGTTACTTTCCACAAAGCACTGATTACAACAAATATGACTTTCTTTTCCATAATAGAAACTTGTCTCCCAGCTTTTAATTCCTCAAGGAAAAAGAGTCTGCCTTATTCATAGACATATGCGTACAGTATGTTCTGCTCCTACCTTGAAAGATAAATTGTGACAGCAATTGCCCTCCAGCCATAAACAAATCAGAAAAAAATACGTAAAACAATGTTCTGGACATTGGACAACAGGAAGACCACGACCCTGATTACTGAAAGAAGTAAACCCCACAATGCCCAAGGCTAGGGAATTGTCTGGAGGCTGAGGCCACAGCTCAGGGAGAGGAACCCAAACAGAGACCTGCCATCTCATTCATTTAAGAACACAGAGATCAGAATATAGGCAGACCACAGTGGCAGGAATTTTCAGAACACAGAGTGGCAGAGGAGGAAGAACTGAAAGAGAGAGAACTCTGGATATCTGAAGAGGAGTTCCTTCGAGTCTCTGGTTGAGTATAGATCAGTGAGCACATGGGAAGAAAACTACTGAGGTTGCAGAAGAGGCACCAGAAAGCAGTTGATAGGACAACTGTAGAATTCACACAGGATAAGAATGCTCTGTGGTCCTACCAACCAAAGTGTAACACATGGGGCACTGGATAGAGGTCTAGGAAGGATTATGCCTTTGTTGTTGGGCTAAATTAATCCCAGAATAGAGATTGCTCTGGAGCTGCTTTAACAAAGCTTAAAAGCAAGCCTTTAAAGGATCAAACTTATCTGTGAGTGACTTCACTGGACACCAGAAAGAAATCCATCACTCTTAAAAAAAAAAAAAAAAAAAAAAAAAAAAATGACAAAACCTACAACCCAAAAACGTAAAATTCACAATCTCTAGCATCTGATCAAAATTTCCAGGCATGTAAGGGAGCAGGAAAATATAACCCAAACCACAGGTAGAAATCAATTTTTAGAAATAGGTCCAGAAATAAAACAGAGGGTGGAATTAGTAAGGACTTTAAAATAGCTATTATAAATCTTAAAAAGACGTCAACAATGTAAAAAAAAAATGACAAACAGATAAATGGAAGGTACCAAAAGGCCCAGATGAAACCTCTAGAGATGAAAAACACAATAACTTAAATAAAAAATATATCAGATGGAATTAACTGCAGATTAAACACTGCAAAAGAAAAATCAGTGAACTTCAAGGTAAGGCCAAAAACAAACCCAAAATGAAACACGGAGAGAGAAAAGCTAAAAAATAAAATGTTTCGTGAGCTGTGAGACTAAACAGTCTAGCATGTGATTAGAGTTCCAGAAAAGGGGTGAGGAGCAGAAAAAAATATATATGAATAAAGAGTAACCACATTTTATTTCCAAATTTTATGAAAACTGTAATTCACAGATCTAAGAAGCCTGATAAATCTAAAGGAAAAGGAGTAAAGCAAGCAACACAAAGGCTCTTCAAAAATTACTTAAAACTAGTGCTAAATAAAAACTGTTTAAAGCATACAGAGGAAAAAAATGTAGAATAAAGATAAAAATGACAATAGATAAATCATAAAAAGGCATGCACATCAGAAGACAATGGAATGACATCTCTAAAGTGCTTTTTTTTAAATGTAAACAGAGAGTTCTATAAGCAATGAAAATGTCCAAGTGCAGGCAGATCACTTGAGGCCAGGAGTTTGAGACCAGCCTACTCAACATGATGAAACCCTATCTCTACTAAAAATACACAGATTACCTGGGTGTGGTGGCACGCACTTGTAATCCCAGCTACTCTGGAGGCTGAGGCAGGAGAATCCCTTGAAGGTGAGGGGAAGGTGGAGGTTGCAGTGAGCCGAGATCGTGTGACAGCATTATAGCCTGGGTGACAGACCGAGACCCCGTTTAAAAAAAAAGAAAGAAAAAAGAAAAAAAAATTCTACGTAGGCAACTCTCACTTTTAACTATTGGGAACTAATTAATTTCGACTAACCCTCACCTTTTCAATTCATTCTTTAAACAAAACCAGTATAATCTCTGAAAATCATAGCTTCCCTTGGTTCTTAGGATAAATGTCCTTACTGTGAACTTCAAGTCCATACATGGCTTGACTCTTGCCTTCTTTTCCAGTCTTACTACTCTCCTCTTTGTTCTCGGTGCTCAGATAGTGCTAACCTTCCTTCAGTTCTGCTATCATAACAAGTTTCCTGGTAGGCACTCTGACACCAATGAACTATAAAGAGACATTTTTGGAGGAATCCAGAAAGCTTTGATTGAAGGCATGGTATTAGATGGTATCAAATAATTACTGTTAATCTATTGGGTCTGATAATGACATTGGGGTTATGTAATAGTATACCTATATTCTTTAAAGCTGTATGTAGAAGTAAATGACACAATTTCTAGAATAAGCTTTAAAATATTTAGGCAAAGTAGGCCAGGCGCGGTGGCTCATGCCTATAATCCCAGCACTTTGGGAGGCCAAGGCGGGTGGATCATGAGGTCAGGAGATCAAGACCATTCTAGTCAAAATGGTGAAACTCCATCTCTACCAAAAACACAAAAATTAGCTGGGCCTGGTGGCGTGCACTAGTAGTCCCAGCTACCCAGAAGGCTGAGGCAGGAGAATAGCTTGAACCCAAGAGGCGGAGGTTGCAGTGAGCCGAGATCACACCACTGCACTCCAGCCTGGGCAACAGAGTGAGACTCTCTATCAGAAAAAAAAAGAAAAAAGAAAAGAAAAGAAACTTAGGCAAGTAAATAAAGGGATAAAATTTTAAAAGTAGAAAACCCTGTCCACACAATTTCTCAGTCTGGATGATGAATTTGTATTGATTATTATCCTTCTTCCTTTGGATATATTTAAAGTTTTCAGAATAAAACATTGGAAAACAAATGAAGTATTTCATTTGTTGCAAAATTTCATTAAAACACACAGGTTTAATAAACTATGCTTTTAAATAGCCATAAAAATATACTACAATCAGAAATAATACTTATGAAAATATGTTCAGATAGGGAATGTTAGATTTAACATTCAAAAGTAAAAGCTTGGAAAAGTATTATGGAAAATATTTCGTACTCATAACCATGAAATAAAAGTAATTTTCTCTACTTTCTTACACAAATATAATAAGAAAAGTAATATAAATAGCAATAAAATCACCTGAATTATAATAAAACTAATATAGCTAAAAGAAATCTTTTAGGTTTCTGAAGCTTAGCAGCACCATCAATTAGAGTTGTTTAAAAAACTGAACAGAATATTACATATTCCTTTTCTAATTTTCTACAAAACTATTTACAAAACATTTTCAAAGAACACTTTAAATGAATGGCTCTGAAATACACATGTTATCATTGAAAGTTCTTTTGAAGCTAGGACCAACCCAAAATGCTGAAATGTACTAATTCTACAAGGGGTCATTGACTCCTTTCTATGTTCCATCCACTAGCAAAACACGGAAGAAATACCAAAGACACATAAAGCCTTCAAAGATGTTTTTGGTAATTCTCCAAGAGATGAGTTAGGCTGGAAAAACTAGTTCAGATGTAATTTGTTTAGATGTAATGAAAAAAACTGAAGTTTATGAAAATCATCTGTAAGAAAATGAAAATTGAAGAACAAAATACAAATATAAATCTGCAAGTATGAATATGCCAGAGTATATGAAAATACAAATGAAAATTTCAACCACAAAAGAGAAAATGACCAGAGAAAAGAGAGAGAGAGGTAGAGAGAGAGATTTCTGTTATGAAATGAATCTCAAGTATTCTGCCCAAATCAAGGTAAAATTATGGATGTCTAGGACAATGACTCAGCCAAGGTTGCCTGGAACTGCTCTTGCTCTGACCCTGTCCAGTAAGTTGATTGTCTTTTTCCTTTGCTTACAGCTGAGACCCTGTCTTTGAAATAAATTGAATACTTGTCATATTGGTATGTTTTTTCCTTAGAGTGTTTTATGTTTCCAGTTCCACAACTGCCCATGGCTTAAATCACTCTCCATGCTATGAAACAAATAACTCATTCTTTCATTGTTATTCATGTGATTATTCAGTCAATAAATATGCTTTGAATACTCAGTATGGTGCCGGTTTTGGAGCACACATTGGTGAAAATGGGGTCTTTGCTCCCACAGAGATAACAGACAAGAGTTAACAGTTTGATATACAAAAGGAAATATGAGGCTTCTTCACAAAAGGATTTCAGATATTCAATTTTTAAGCCAGTGTCTCCAGTTTATTGATAGAGACGTGACTGATGTCTAAGGAACAGAGGACCCACATTATTCATGTGGTTGATTCCAAAGTCAACAACACAAATCAGTTGTCTTCAGGTTGCTGAGGATAAGAATAACAGCCATGCGATTCACATCTTTAATCAGACAAAATGCACCCACAAAAGTTTCCTGAAAGATAAACAAAGGAAGTTTTAAGATAGAACCTGACATTGTTTTTCACTCAATAAAGAAAAGTTTCTTGAATATAATAACTGACATTCAGTCAAAAGAAATATCCCCTTGGCTGTACAGGTTAATTAATCAGAATTGGATTTCTTTTTTTCAAAACAACATAAACACAGCTGAGACATAAATTATAAATTCAAAGAATATTAAAGAAAAAGAAACTGTCTCAGACCCAAAGGGCTAAACTGACTTATTACACTAAAGAGTACAACTCAAAATAAAAGCTGGGTTAGGAGTAGAACCTGGGTCTCCCAGTACCCACTATCCTGAGTTTTTTTGTTGTTGTTGTCGTTTTAACAGAATTCCTCTATTAAGGACTAATCTTACCTAAAGACAGAAAATGAGTTTGTAGTTTATTTTCTACATTCCTATACTTGTCAAAAACAAATTTCTACTACATAAGAGTCATCACTTTGTTTACTTTTATGCACAAAGGAGAAAGCAGTAAGTCCCTGTATCTTCTAAAGAAATGTGCAATAATATATTTTCCAAAGTTACAATGAATAATTTGGATGGATACTCTCATCCATGATCACCAATTAGTACGAAGAGCTTTCAGGAACTGAAGTCTACATTCTGTAGGTAATACACTAAAATTTAATGTCCAGCTGTCTCAAAGGATTTTTTTTACAGAAAGCCTTCAAGTGTATGTTCAGAATTACCAAATCCACAATAGAATTTTATTCCTGTAAATGTTTTCAATCTCCAACTTTACCCAAAATGTTTCTTACAAATGACCCTTTGCACTTGCATTTGCACAGTCCCTGTCTTGACTGGAACTGTGCGTGGTGAAGTTCTATAGTTCCAAAGGTTTCAGGCAAGATAATTTGCTAGACTCAAAACAAAACGTGTAAAGGCCAAGGAGATTGAATACTTTATTTTTAAAAATAGACACTATTTACATTTTTACATCTGAAATGGGAGGCCTATAATTTTCTACCTCAACAACCATCTGGAATTTATGGCTGTGTCATTTTGAAAGGTGCATAAAAGGCAGAAAAGAAGCAAAGAAGCACTTGGATACACTTTAACGTATATGATGACCTCAGAGCTACCACTCTTCATTTGTTTGTTCAGCATTTATTGAACGCACACTATTACGATGCATCCAGGCAGATTTCTAGGAGCTTGGGATACATCAAAAATCTCTTCCCTTATGGAATTTCATTGGAGATGAGGGAGAGGACATACAATAAACAATAAACCTGATAAATGAGTTAAATATATCATTTGCAAGAAGTTGATATGTATTATCAAAAAAGGAAGAATCGGCTGGGAGCAGTGGCTCATGCCTGTAATCTCAGTACTTTGGGAGGCCGAGGCAGGCAGATCACCAGAGGTCAAGAGTTCGACTCCAGCCTGGCCAACATGTTGAAATCCTGTCACTACTAAAAATACAAAAATTAGCTGGTCATGGTGGTGGGGGGTTGTAATCCCCACTACTCAGGAGGCTGAAGCAGAAGAATCAATTGAAACTGGAAGGCAGTGGTTGCAGTGAGCCGAGATCGGGCCACTATACTCCGGTCTCGGTGACAAGAGCAAAACTCTTCTCAAAAAAAAAAAAAAAAAAAAAAAA
>NW_016808908.1:1587100-1619139 GCF_001698545.2 Rhinopithecus bieti | reverse complement strand
AAAAAAAAAAAAAAAAAAAAAAAAGGAAGAATCCAATAGAGTGAGTGGCATCTGGAGTATAGGAGTCAGTGCAGTTTGTAGTATTAAGGAGAGTGGTCAGGCTAGAATTGTTGAGAAAGTTAGATACGAGCCAAGACTTGGAAGAGGTGTGCGGCTGAATCAAGTAGATGTCTGGCAGAAGAGTATTCCAGGCAGAACCTGTTAATGGGAGAGAAAAGGGCAAGTTTGAAGGACAGCAGGTTGCCAGTGTGTCTCAGGAGAGCAATACAGTGGAAGACTAGTAAGAAAGAAGGCTAAGAGATGACAGGGGCCAGATCCTGTTGGATGTTATGACTTTGGCTTTTGCTCTGAATGAGGTGGAGTTTTAAAGAGAGGAGTTGTCATGAACTGACGTGCATTTAATAAGATCACTCTGCTGCTGGGTTAAAAACAGTTTGTAGGAGAACAGGAAAAAGTAGAAGAGAGATTATTTAGGAAGCCATTACAGTAACCCAGGTGAGAGATGATGAAGGCTCAAATGACAGTGATTACAGTGGATTGGTTAAAAAAAAAAAAAAAAAAAAAAAAAAACTTGGATTCTGGATATAATTTGAAGATTTTCTGATGGATTGAATGTAGGATGTGAGAGAGAGAAAATCCAAGATGACTGCAACACTGACTAGAAGAATCAACTTGCCATCAACTAAGATTGGGAAGGCTACAGGTGTAGTAAGTAGAAGGAATCATCGCATAAAACTCAAGAGTCTGATTTCACACAAACTGAGTTTTGAGATGTTTATTAGACCTCAAAGTAGAAACACTGAGTAGGTAGTTAGGTAAGTATAGAATTTAAGAAAGAGTTCTGAGATAGGGGTGCAAATTTAAGTGTCATCAGCATATAGACCTTATTTAAAGCTAAGGATCTGAATGAAATCACCAAGCGAGTGTGTAAGCAAAGAAGAGGACCAAGGTCTGAGCTCTAGGACTCTCCAACATCAAGAGGCTGGAGAGAAGAGAAGATAGCAACAGAGGAGACTGAGAAGGAGCAGCCAGGGGGGCTAAGAGTCAAGCCAGGACTTGCCAAGAGTAACTTGAGATGTATCAAGGAAGAGAGAGGGACAAAATGCTGCTAATGGGAAGAAGCCAGAAGACTGACAAGTAAAATTGGCAAAATATAGGTCATTGGCCTTACTGAGGGCAGTTTTGATGGAGTTTATGGAAATGGAAGCCTGGTTAGCGTCGTTTAAGAATTAATGGAAAGAAAAAGATTGGAAGCCATAAATTTTGCTACAAAAGAGAGCAAACAAATACACCAACTGATGGAGGAAGTGGAGTCAAGAGAATATTTTATGATTTTAAAATAACAGCATGTTTAAATGCTGGTGGAAATAGTCTAGTAAAGAGAGGAGAGAGTGATGCCTAAAGAAGAGAATGAAGAATTGCTAGAGCAATATTCTTGAGTAGGCAAAAAGAAATGAGATCTTGTGAACAAGTGGAACACCTAACTTTACACAGAAGCAAAGTTGCTTTATACGGGAACAGGCAAGAATGCACAGGGTGTGGATGCAGGTGTAGGGAGGTAAATGGGATGTGAGCTTGTATAAATTCTTGTCTGATTGCTTCAGTCTGCTCAGTGAAATAGAAGTTTATCATATGAGAACGAGAACACGGAAGCAAAGTGGAGAAGATGGGAAAGAGTCTTCTAGGTGAGCAGAGGAGGGAGACAAGATGAATAGCACAGTGAACTAGCCACATCAAGAATCCACTTGAGGTTTATGGCCATGAGTTTAAGGTGAGATAAGACAGCATGAGTGTGTGTTTTATCTAGAGCTATTCAGTTGCATGAGTGCAGGCTTGGAAAGGCAAATAGATTCTATTTATCCAGGGTTGTGGCTTTGCCAACACCAAGTAAAAAGAAGCCAGAGAAAAGCAAGGGATTTGTGGTGAATGCACAAGAGTAATTATAATGATGGACCTAAAATTGAAGCTTAAGACTTAGAGTAAGCCAAAGCCATGCATGTAGGTCATCATCTGCCCCTCTGCTTTTGTCTTACCTCAGGTTTTGAAGGACAAGACCATATTTTCTACATTTCTATAACTCTCTACAGCAACTAGACCTGTATCCATAATGACTACTCAATTAATATGTATTGATTGTCTAGTCACTTCTAGGTGTGAAAATGTAGCAGACTCTCCAGTCTTCAGTGATCCTTTCAGAGATAAGCTCCACTAGACTTGACAGATGGTCTATAATTTTTATATTTGAAACACCATATGTCAAGTACCAAAGCTCTATACATACTTAGCTTTGAATTTTCAGGTTTGGGTGATAATGTATTTGGTAGCACCTGTGCTTCAAAATCTGCCATCCAGAAGCTTCTATTTTCTCCTCCCCACATATTCATCACCTCAACCAGATGCTTCCAATTTCCTGCTTCCTCAGAGCACGGTCTGGCCATCCCGGGACCGAATCCCACTTCACTGGGTCTTACATAAGAGCCCTGGTCCAGGAGCACAGAGCTGCCATCTGTCTATTCCCCTCCTTCATTTCATAGAGTTTACTTGGTTCCTAACTGCTGCTTCAGAAATATTTGAAGGATGAATTAATTTTCCGCAGCTTCGTTGAATGTTTCATCTCTGACCCTTTCGATTATTGGTGCATGTGATTCAGGCTTATCAACCTAGGCACAACTGTTGGCACCTGTGTTCTAAATCATAAGTACAGACACTACTAATGTTCTTTAAAAGACAGGGAAACTAAAACACCATGACATTCTTATCCTGGGTCACTCAGTATTAACATGATGACATAAGAACTAAAGTTATTAGATTCCCACTTGAATATACTTGAGAAAATAATATTTTTAAGAATGCATCACCATTTAAGAGATAGGTCTTCAAGCTGCTGACCTGAAGACAAGCCGTATTGCCAATGATTCAAATGAAAATGTACCTCCCTTATAGAAGCCCCATCACTTAACTCAACCTTGATATATTTCAGGCACAAAACCAGCGTTTCAGCAAGGGTTTTTACCTTATTTCCCTTTGACTTCTACTTTAAAAGCTAAAATACTATATATTTAAGAGTTGGACATGAATATAATAAAATCACATCATAAAATGTAGCAAACAATTTCATTTAAAGGCAAACATTCTATTTGGTACAGAGCAATCTAGAATTAATGATACAATAGCATTAAGAGGTATGCACAATTATTTTTAATGTCACCAAATATACTGTGCTAGACTCTGAGGATACAGAAACCAAGGGAATAGACAGAGTTCCTGCCCTCAAGGATTTAGTCAGAGGGGGAAGATAAATGTGTTACTACAATGAAGTCACATTATAAAAATATTTCCTAGCCAGAATTATGAAAAGATCCCCTAGACTTTGAAGACTGCATTCTTGTTGATAATATTTGTTCTAAATTAAAAAAAAAAAAATGCTATCAAATAGAAGGGACCAAGGAATAACTTAGTCCAGAACCAGAAGTCCTGGTAACTAACTCATTGGTCTGTTGCTGTGTGTGGACACATAGATCTTCAGAATTAACATAAGATTTTTCTCAAATGCCTTAATTCTTCTGTATTGACATCCAATGATATTTCTTTAAAATATTGACCTAATGTTTACCATTTGTAATTACTTCTTTCTAAGCATCTTCACTTGTCAATGCTTGTTATGACATTTTTGGCAAAAACCACATTCATATAAACAAAACAACCAGTTCTTACACATACAATTATCAGGCATTCAGAACAGGCCTTTCCATACAGACATGTGGACATAAACCGAAGCTATCCATATAACTTAAACAGAGTTCATTTTATGCAGTGAGTGGGTAGTTATCTACTTGTAAATTTGCAGGTATCATTGAGGCTCTGCCTTTTCTATCATCAATCAATTGTGACATTTCTTAAGTGGGGAAAGAAGTCATTTGGTTCCACTGTCAGAGATATGCAAATAGAGGAACTCTTCTACTTTCAAACACGCTTGATCCACAGTTTTGTTTAGTAGACTGGCCCAAACAATTTAATTTGATTTTTAAAAATATCTATTGAATACCTACCATGCATAAGATATAGTGGTTAGCTATGAGCCACCAAGGAAATTCATTTGGTGTGCCAATATGCTTACTAGTCCCACAGAGAATGAATTTAAGAACAAGAGCTACTTCTCTAATTCCCATCAGTGATTTGCACAATG
Organism: Rhinopithecus bieti; assembly: GCF_001698545.2. Classification (NCBI taxonomy): domain Eukaryota; kingdom Metazoa; phylum Chordata; class Mammalia; order Primates; family Cercopithecidae; genus Rhinopithecus; species Rhinopithecus bieti. Next base: position 1,614,953 of record NW_016808908.1, on the reverse strand, counting down.
AGAACAATCTTTCTGCTCCAGAACCAACTTCCTATCATAGAGATGGATGGAAAAGGTACCTAAAACTAGAATTCCGTATCTTTTGTAATAATACATACTTTTTCAGATTGATGTATTGCGCTTAAAAAAAGATTAGAGTTTTCATCTAAATTAACTCCTTGGATGGGAAGAAATTCAGATGCCATATGAGTGGCCACAGGTAAAGAGAAATGGGAAAACATTTAAAAACATAGCAAGTCTTGAGTACTTGCAGTTTGTTTGTCCTGTGTTTTAAAAGTGAAAACTCTGACATTTTGTTTCTAGTAGCCAGATTCCTAGTCTACTGATGATGAAATCCCACAAAAAGGTTAGAAAATTAAGATCCGTGCAACTGTTTATCCCACCTAACAAATTCCAAGAGATGGAATTTAGTCATTGCAGAATGCAATAGGAGAAAAAAAAATATGTTTTACCACCACTGAAAAATGGATCTTATAAGCTGCCCTGTCTCCTTTGAAGCCAGTGTCTAGTAATCAACCCTTCCATCTGCCAGCATCTTTTCCATACGTCGAGTCAAGAGACATTTCACATTCCTAATAGCTGTGACTTCAGCAGGCCTCCTGCTAATGATACTTTTTGTTTTTGTTCCCATTTGCTAAAATGCTTTCCTCTAATTTAGTGACCTGAGCAGGGATATTAAGAGGAGTAGAAAACAATCATTCCAGAAACTCATTAAAATATCTCAGTGCGAAATGAGAGTGACACACACGAGGAGAATGAAAACAGTGGAAAGGAATAATAAAGATTTCAGAGTCATTATAGCTGCTGTCAGTCTGGCTTTACTCAATCATAGAGGGGCTCTGGAAAAAGAAAAAAAAGTCAGCGTGGCGTTTAAAAACAGTCGGAGCTACTCAAATGATATGTGAAAATAACCTTGTACCATCTTGACTATATGCTCTACCAGAAAATCATCTTTAAAAAGAAATTCATCCTCATCTTATAAATTCAATGCTGTTTATATGAAAATTGACTTCTGTCTTCCTGGGCAGCATTCTGATGTAGGCTTACAAGTACAACATCCCTGGAGACGTCCACCTGGAGTTGTAATGAAACCAGGCTGTTTTTACTTATTGAAGAAGACTGCTTTCTCTAGTGAGATTAACCAGACCAAACCAAGAGACAGGTTTTCATAACAAAGAAACCATTTACTTGCTTGATCTTAATTCAATCACTTACCTTATATGTACTCCATGTTTCCATCCATAAAGGGGCATTTAACCATGAAGATTGCTGGGAAGCTATTAAGAGGTAATAAATTCCTTAAAGTAAAGGCAGTCATCCTTAAGATCTCAGGTCAGCTGTCAAATCTTTGGAAAAGACTTTCCTGACTATCAGTCTTTGTCCACACCTCATCCCAGCCAACTTCTGCCCACAGCACACCTAGAGCATCACCTCCTTTCTTTCATAGCACATAGCATGGCTTACAGTTTCATATTGGCCTACTGTGTGCCTCTAGTGTATACTCCATAAAGGCAGGGACTACTCTCTGTTTACTGTTATATCTTATCCACACTCCCAGCACAATGTTTGGCATATTAGTAGGTTGCCCACAAATCATGAATTAAATGATTTTTTAAACCTTAGATCTGGAGAAAAGGACACAAGTCGAGTATCCCTTATGCAAAATGCTTGGAACCAGACATGTTTTGGATGCCAGATTTTTTCAGACTTTGGGATATGTGCATTATACTTACCAACGAAACATCCAAATCTGAAAATCTGAAATCCAAAATGCTCCAGTGAGCATTTCCTTTGAGCACCATGTCAGCGTTCAAAAAGCATCAGATTTTAGGGCATTTCCAATTTTGGATTTTCAGATTTGGGAAGCTCAATCTGTATTTAGAGTCCTGATAAAGACACAATTGGAGAACCAGTTCTTTTCTTCTTCTTTCTTGAGTTCATATCATGGAGAAAATGGACATTGCCCAAATCCCTTGGTCAACCCAACTCTGTTATTATGGCCTCTATGCTGAGCAGTGTCACACGGGAGGCATCCGAGCTGGCACTGCCTATCTTACATCCTTCAGGACTCACTGTTTATTTATTATTTTCCTTTCAAAAACAATCAAAGTTTATGAATTTTAGTTCTAAAAAGACTTTCCTTCGCTTGTCCCAAAATGGAAAAGAGGAGCTCTAATTCGCCCTTACAATTCTGTCTTCAACGCTGTATATGTCTGTCCCTCTCTTCTGCTCCTATAATAAACACACACCGCATAGATACATACATACTTTTTTAAACCATGAGGATTTAATAGATGATGTGTACAAAAGGACTATGTTCTTGTAAAATTGGCAAATTTTATTTATTCAGCTACACAGACTGATGTAGACAACTCATTTCTTCGCTAATTCAAAACTGGATGGTAATATAAATTTGTTAAAATTCTGTTTACACTGGATAAAGAAAGCTATCCAGATTTTCAATTGATCCTTTTCTAGTAAATGTCACCAGCTTGATTTTTTTTTCATAAACCATGAAATAAGATGATTATTTTGCTATTATCTAGAAAAAAATCATAATTTTTGTTTCTACCCAAACAATTTATCTATGGCACAGCGGTCGATATTTTTCATTTTTGCAGGTACTTTAACTCTGACAAAACCTCTTTCAGTGGCCATCTTTTAAACTAGAGACCCTGTGTTATTGGTTATTGACCATTCGTTTATTTAATCATTCATTCAGCCATTCTTTATTGATTATCTGCCATGTATCAAGGACAATACTTAATATTCTGTGGGCTCTGAGAACCTCTTCAGGAAAATTAAGAATCCTAGAGCATCTTTACCTTTATCCATTTAATTTAGAATCTGAGTGCTTCCAAATCTTCTAGCCTAAAGCTTGCCCTTTCCCTAATATCCAAATAAAATAGGCCAAACTTCTATCTTAGGAGCAGAAAATCTAGTTACTTGCCAAATATTTCTGGGGATTCTCTGGGAGGACTAACATGTCTGAGTTGATTCTTCTCTCCTCTAAATCCAAAGGGTTGCCCCCGTTTCACTCTGATCACCCCTGGATAAATCTCTGCTCCTCCATGAGCTGTCTGCTCCTGCATTCCCCAAGGTGGCTGATACACTAAACAGGCTTTAGACTGTTAAGCTAATCAGCTTTACTGAAATCTGAGGCTGTCCTAAGGGAATGATAATGCAGAAGAGGAAAACAAAACTCAAAATCAATACTAATGCGCCAGATTCCAGATTCCAGATTCAAGCCCATCCCCAGGCCTCGGCCTGCCCCACATCACATCTGCCACCAGTCCAAGCTGAAGCATCAATTAACTAACACCTTGGGAACCCATCAAACCAAGGCAGGAAAGCATCCTTTTACTTTATTATGATCCTCTTTGTCCTCATGCCTTCCCTTCATGTCTTTGCATAACCTATTGTTTTCCCAAACAGAAGCACATTCCTGCTCCTAGGATGAATTCTGACACAATTCTTAAAATGTGGGGACACTTGGAGTCAACATTTTGCTACAATAGTTACAGGTTTTTCCCTGTACACTCTGCATTTATCAGATTCTACAATAATTGTTGTTTAAACAAAGGAGTCTTCATTCTAAAAAATAATAATACAATTTGAATAACTCAGTGGGGTCACTGGAGGCTTGAAATCAGGAAAGTAACTAGAACTATGCTTAAGGAAGATGAACCTGCATCAGGGGCCTTGCCCTGAAAAAGCATTTACTTTTGAGAAAACATAACATTTTCATTTCTGGATGCTTTTAACTTATCTTCTACTGATAGTCTCTTTTCTTTCCAAAAGACTAAGAGGGCAAACTCTTAGTGGGTTTATTCAAATTACAGTATCACTTGAAGGACATATATGCAATAAACACTTAACACTAAGCAAGGTCAATTCTATTTTAGTTGAACTGCTTTGGCCTAAATCAAGGATTTGTGTCTTAAACAGAATTATGTGAAAAAGAAAATAGAGAATATTGGTTCCTATTTCTCTCCTACAGATTTCCTTCCAGACAGCTGCTTATCCCTAATATGGGGGAAAACTCATTTTAGGAGATATGGTTCATTCATATGCCATAGTATTTCCTCTAAACCACTCCCCTCATTACCATGCCCAAGCACCAAATCAAAAAGCCAAAACTGAAATGATCTGAATATGTGGGCTGTATACAGTTGTCCCTTGGTGCATGAGTGGGATTGGTTCCAGGACCCCACATATACCGAAATCCAAGCACACTCAAGTCCCGCAATCAGCCCTGCAGATCACACATATAAACAAGAAATCCAGCCTCCATATCCTCAGGTTACACATCCTATGAATACTATATATATATATACACATATATATATATATACACACACACACATACATATATAATATACACACGTATATATATATGTACATATATATATATACATATATATATACGTGTGTATATTATATATGTATGTGTATATATATATATTTTGTTTTGTTTTGTTTTTTTTTTTTGAGATGGAGTCTCGCTCTGTCACCCAGGCTGGAGTGCAGTGGCATGATCTCGGCTCACTGCAAGCTCCGCATCCTGGGTTCACGCCATTCTCCTGCCTGAGCCTCCCAAGTAGCTGGGACTACAGGTGCACGCTGCCACACCAGCTAATTTGTTTGTATTTTTAGTAGAGACGGGGTTTCACCAAGTTAGCCAGGATGGTCTCAATCTCCTGACTTCTTGATCTACCCCCCTCGGCCTCCCAAAGTGCTCGGATTACAGGCGTGAGCCACCGCACCCGGCCTAAATACTGTATTTTTGATCCACCTTTGGTTGAAAAAAATCTGCATGTTAGTGGACCCGTATAGTTCACACCCACGTTGTTCAAGGGTCAGCTGTATACTAAATGTAAACCACTAGATGACTGGTGATGTTTCACCTTGCTTCTGTATGCTTTAAGACCTTGCAAATACCAAACCCAAAATCTGAATTCAACAACGAGAACGAAACCTTACTGTTCTTATTGGTCCTGCTAAGTTGCCTCAATTTTCTGGGACTGACAAAAGACCAAAGAATGAAGGTTAAAAAGTTCAGTAATTTGTATTACGTTGTCATCATTATCTGTCAGTTCTACCTCCATCATCTATTGGCCAGCTTCAAATCACTGATATTTATTCTCCTTAAAGGGAAAGTTTAAAAAAGGATGAGTTTGCTCCCTTTGTAGGGACATGGATGCAGCTGGAAACCATTATTCTTAGCAAACTATCACAAGAACAGAAAACCAAACACCGCATGTTCTCACTCATAGGTGGGAACTGAACAATGACATCACTTGGACTCGGGAAGGGGAACATCACACATCGGGGCCTATCATGGGGAGGGGAGGGGGGAGGAATTGCATTGGGAGTTACACCTGATATAAATGACGAATTGATGGGTGCTGACGAGTTGATGGGTGCAGCACACCAACATGGCACAAGTATACATATGTAACAAACCTGCAATTTACGCACATGTACCCTAGAACTTAAAGTATAATTAAAAAAAAGGGAAAGTTAATGTTTTTTAAATATGAAAACCACATGCGATAATTTTATAATTTTATAAAAGTGGAAAATATAAGAACATTAAAAATAATAAAAATCATCCATGATCCCACACCCCAGAGATAATCACTATTATAATTTAGTATATTTCCTTCCTATCTTTAAATGTGTATGTGATTAGGTATACCAGAGTCTAACACTAGTAACCCATTGACATTGTAATTCAAATTTCCTTGACTGCTAGTTTTCATATTTTAAAGTCTTGATCTTTCCCCAACTCATAACCATCCCATTGAGAAGAAACTCTATTAAGATTCACAAAAGTCCTCAGAGTCCAAGTCTAGCCTAAGCCTAAGTGGTATCTTCCCTTAGATACCCCTAGGATGCTGATGGATGGCCTAGCAGGAGCCTGAGAGGAAAACTCATCCCAAGATGTCAGACGCAGAGACATGATTCAATAGCAGGGCCCCGGGCTGTAGAGGGAGATGTCATTCTGACTCATCCTAGTGTCTGCAGCTCAGATTTGCCTTCCTGTTCATTTCTCATAGATCTGTGCTCTGCATCCTAGGAAGCAAGTAGGACTACAGATTAAATGCAAATAAAAGTAATGTTCACCAAAACTTCTATCAGGCATTGGGTAAAAAGTAGCTCTGCTTTGGGATTCCTGTGAGAAATTTAGCAGAAAAGCTACAAAATCCACTTCCGGACAGAATCCAGTGTGGCTTTGGTACACTGAGGCCTGGAAAACACTCCTGTACCTTGGCATGTGGGGACCTCCTATGCACCTTACTGGAGTCACCTCAAGGTAATGACAGCTCAAATTAGGGCATTGCAGGGTAGGAGCTATTCACCAAAGGCAGTTTTAAAAACAGTGAAGACTCTGTCAACAGTTTCCAGATCAGGAGAGGAAGCACCTCATAGCTTGTAACTAAATGTGAGATAAACAAGGCTGGGTCGGTGGGGATGGTGGGGTGAGGGGCAGGGAGGGTGTTAGCAGTGGATATGGGTAAGAGAGATTTTGCTGATAGAAGTCCTACATTAACAAGTGGAAAGAAGAAACACGGACTTACAAGAGGGAAAATCCCTTGGCCAGGGGAAGCCCCTTCTAGAAGTTTCCTCCTCATACAAGTTACATAAAACTTTATTCCCGACAACCCATAAATATGCTTTGTTTGCCTTCAGTAGTTAAGAAATGGTTACAGAATTCTCTCTGTAATTATTATGTATTATGTATGAAGAAGGAATGGTCTTTAATCCCTATTAAATAAATCTAATGCCTTTTGCCTTTTCTGAAGCCAACCCCAAAGCCATTTCCTCTGGAATGAATTTAAACATTCCTCTCCCTGGTGTCTGGCCACTGAGGGGCACCAGGTCAGAGTCAGAGTGAGGCTTCCTTTCATCCCACCCACTAGGAAGTTTATTGTTACATCCTGTAAATCCAGAGAGAGAGAATAGAACAGACTATATCTAAAATAAACCCACGTACAATTTATCTTTTTAAAAGAAAACTACCACTTGCTTCAACTCTCTGCAAATAAGAAGACAGAGAGCTAATGTTTTTTCAGTCATTTGAGTCATCCGTGAATTAAATGGTAAGTTAGGAGAATATATTAAATGACAAGCATCATGAATTGAACATTTGTACAATGACTGTATCCACAGGGTATACTTGTCTTACCACAGACAATTTTAGTTGAACTTCTCTGAAAGATAATGTTAATTCAGGCCAAGTGTGGTAGCTCACACCTGTGACCCCAGTGCTTTGGGAGGACAAGATGGAAGTACCATTTGAGGCCAGGAGTTTGCACCAGCCTGGGCAATATAGCGAGACCTTGTCTCTATATAAAAATTTAAAAATTAGCTGGGCTTGGTAACACATACCTGTAGCCCTAGCTACTCCAGAGGTTAAGTCTCGAGGATCACTTGAGACCAGGAGTTTGAGGCTGCAGTGAGCTAGGATTGCACCACTGCACTCCAGCCTGGGTAACAGAGTGAGACTCTATCTCTAAAAAAAATTTTTAGCATGGTGGCTCACGCCTGTAATCCCAGAACTCTGGGAGGCCAAGGCAGACGGATCACAAGGTCAGGAGATCGAGACCATCCTGGCTAACATGGTGAAACCCCATCTCTACTGAAAATACAAAAAATTAGCCAGGCGTGGTGGCGGGCACCTGTAGTCCCAGCTACTGGAGAGGCTGAGGCAGGAGAATGGCGTGAACTGGGAGACAGAGCTTGCAGTGAGCCGAGATGGCGCCATTGCACTCCAGCCTGGGTGATAGAGCAAGACTCTGTCTCAAAAAAAAACAAAACAACAACAAAAAAATTTTTTAAATAACAATGTAAATTAACTCTTAATCATTGAAAAAAGTATTTGATGAGTCAACCAACCTGCCTAAGATAGAATAATCACGATGGAGGAGTAGAGGAGGAGGAAACACTTACTCTGCACCAGGCAATTTTCTAAAATTTGCTTTAACTCATTTAATCCTTACAGCAACCCAAGGAAATAAGTATTATTATTACTTGCATTTTACAGATAAGAAAAATAAGACATGGAAAGGTCTAAAAAACTTGTCAGGGTATTGTAGTAAGTTGAGGAGCCAGACTTCCAACACAGAAATCCAATGTTAAGGTTAGCAACATGACAACATTTCGATCAAAAATAACAAGTTTAATCTACTACATTGGCATTGCTGGTTTTTCAGAACTCTGAAGTTATTTCAGAAGACTGAATTGTTTTCTTCGACGTAAACAACTTTGTTATAATGAACAAAGTCATTACCTAAAAGGCAAAACATAAAAAAATTCCACACATTTTGCAAATTGACTCATTTTCATTTCTTGATCACTGAAGTTCAGCTAAATAATGGAAAGTTTAAGATTCAATCATTTGCATTTTGTATAACACAGCTCAGTATTTATTGTAATAAGATTCATGTTGTGAAAAAAATCCAGTTTCCAGAATAAGAAAATAAAAGATAAAGATTTGAATTGGACACATAATAAGTCATTGGGGAAAAAATCCATTTCTTATATCAGAATTATTCATAAATCTCCGTAAGGTAAGGCATCATGTTTCATCTTCCTTCTTGTTTCTTGTTAGCACTTATAGGTCTTTCAGGAAAGGGTCTGTGTTTTTAAGCAGCCATGCTATTCAGAAGCACACCATCATCCCCACAGCAGCTCACTGGCCCTTTTGGTTTCCACCCTCCCTACTCTCCACTCTTTCGAGACCGACTTTTCTATGGCCAGGTTTCTAAAACACAACTTCCTTTTCTATAACCAAAAAAGTAATTAAAATAGTCAATGTCTTTTACTGTCTCTCAATAAGTGTTAGTAGATAACAATGAGCATCAATTATATTATTAAAATGGATTTAATTTATCCAACAAAGCACAGTGTACAATAGAAGTCACTCTATTCAGAGGACTTGCCAATGGTAATAGGAATGACCCCAAAGCACAACCAACTGTGCATTTTTTAAGGGCAGAAGTCACGCCTTTTATTGTTGTTCCTAGTATCTATAAATTGCTTTTCCCAATATCTACAAATCTTGTGTTTTCAAGAATGTTGGTAGGATTTAATTGACTTGAAATGTGAATACCAAAGCTAATAAACTGTTAAAGTTCTTCAAGCTACAAAACTTGACTCATTACTAGATATGTTGTGTTATGACTACTACTTCTGGAGAAACTTGCTATTTGTTACTAAAAAGACAGACAAACGAGGTGGGATGGGTGTGGGATGGGGATGGAGAGAAAGAGAGAGAAAGCAAAGGAGGATAAAGTGGGATGGTTACAGAATCCCAGACAGGTGACAAACACAAAAAGAGCTGCAGTAGAACACAGAAAATAATAACATGGGGAGATGCATGGACACTGGAGGAGGTACCTCCAAAAATAAGCCAAAAAATAGAGAGTATAAGATTCAATCATTTGCATTTTGTATAATATAGCTTGGTATTTATTGGAACAAGATTCATGTTGTGAAAAAAACCATTTTTTCACACTACATTGGCATTGTTGATTTTTCAGAATTGTTTGTCAAGTTGTTTCAGTTGACTGAATTGTTTTCTTTTCACGTAAGCAACATTTTCATAATGAAAGAAGTCATTACCTAAAAGGCAAAAGATAATGACTCTATGCCAGCTATGCCTCTTTTTCATTCCTGTTCAGGTTTCAATCCTAGGCTGAAGAAGGTGTAATTATTGGCTATTTCCACAATATCTCAACATTGTCCTCTCATTTATGCTCTGCTCCCAGTTTATATCTCTATTCGATCTTATCAGGTAAACTTTAAGAGTAGGGGTTTAAAATTTCCAGTTTAATCCATTTTCATTAAGATATATACCCACAGAGCAGGTTTCTCAAGAAAGCATCTATTCAGGGTTACGTAAGCAACACAATGAGTGCGAATCTTAAAACAGAATAGTAAAGCAGTTTGGAGCAAGGAGCAGTGCATGTTTGTTAATGTGGATTTGACTCATAAACTAAAGTCCATCAGCAGCAAAATGTTACATTCATCTTAGTGCTGGAACCACTTAGCTCTTTGATGTACTCCAAATTGCTCCTCACCAGTGTTTGATAGAAGTTTATTAGCTCTATAGACTGCTAAAACTGTCTTTATGTAAACAAAATCTTACAGAATGCTTCTATGGAATGATTTCCAGAGCTTAGAAGTTCTTGAAATTCTTTGTTGCCTCCTATATTTTCTTCCCCTATCTGACACATTGCATAAAAACATATAACTGATATGAATGAGGATGAGTTATTGTAAGATATGGATTTTGTTTTTCCCTCTTTTCTTAAACATTTCTTCCTCCCTTATTCTGACATTTTTTATTATTAAATATATCATGAATAAAGAAGTGGACATAATGTTTATACATAGATCAACAGTTGAAAAAATATATGATACGTACCTGTGTGCTTTAGCTTTCTTCTTCTCTTAAAGGAATTTTAAAACGTCTATTGGACTACTTAGAAAACAAAATGAAAACATTAAGTCCAAAGAAAAAAATACATTTTAAAGCCTCCCAAGAAATAAATTAAGAAAAATACATAGGGTTAGCCTGAGTGCTATAGTGTTTACAATGGATTGATCACAACCAGTTACAGATTTCTTTGTCACATCTTCACTCCCACTGCTTCACTTGACTAGCCTTTAAAAAAGAAAAAAATACATGAGACTAGAGAAAGTTTTAAGTTGAAAAGAATTAAAACACCAATTTCCTGTATTGACATTTACTCCCTTTAAAAAAAAAAAAAATTCTCTCTTCTTTAACCTCCCCAACTTTTCTATTTCCCCTTTCCCTGAACTTTGTCATTAGACAATTAATAAACAAGCTACAAAGCAGATAGTTCTCTAAAGAATGGTTCAGACAGCTGCTAACATGAGATTGGACCAATGATTCCAAGAAAAAGGTATGAAAGTATGAAACTGTTTCCAACCATTCCAACCTCACATCTTACAGAAGTTTCAACAAAGTAAAGCCAGACAGCCTCTGACTTACACGATGGTTTGACTTAGTTTTTCCAGCTTTACAATGGTTCAAAAGCAATAGGCATACAGCAGAGACCATACTTCAAGTACCCCTACAACGATTCTGTTTTCCACTTTTGGTACAGTATTCAATGAAGCGTACATGTCAATTGAGAAAAATGATGAGACACGTCTCAATCATTTTAGAAGGTTTGTCAAAGTTAAGGACGTGCGCCCATGACACAGCCTCAGGAAGTCCTGAAGACATGAGCCCTAAGTAGTCAGGCCACAGCTTGGTTTTATACATCTTAGGTAGACATGAGACATCAATCAATTTATGTAAGAAGTACATTGGTTCCGTCCAAAAAAGTGGGGACCACTCGAAGCAGGGAGGGAGCTTCCAGGTCACAGGTAGGTGAGAAACAAATGGCTGCATTATTTTGAGTTTCTGATAAGCCTTTCCAAAGGAGGCAGTCAGAATACGCATCCATCTCAGTGAGCACAGGGATGACTTTGAATAGAATGAGAGACAGATTTGCCCTGAGCAGTTCCCAGCTTAAAGCAGCCCAAGATATTTTCCTTTTGCACATGAGATATCCAACACTCTGTTATAAAATAGGCTTTGTGTTAGATGATTTTGCCCAACTTTAGGCTAATACAATTGTTCCGAGTATGTTTAAGTTAGGCTAAGCTAAGTTTTGATATTCAGTAGGCTGGATTAATGCACTTTCAACTTAGAATATTTTTAACGTATGATGAGTTTTTCAGGACGTAACTCCGTAATAAGTTGAGGAACATCTGTATACCCCGAGACAAGACCATCGTCACAATCCCATCCTCTTTCCTTACCTGTAAAGATGCAACCCTGCTTCTGCTGAGGAAGTTATCTAACCTTGACATGCTCCCTCATACACATAAGCTGAATAAAGCCCTTCACTGCTATTTAAGTTGCTTGAACTATTTTTGCCTTGAGTGTTTCCTTGGTGTTAATGTTCAAACATCCATGTTTCACCACATCATCTTTACTCCCACACAGAAGTGTGCTCTGCTTTCATTCAAAGATAGGACTGCACTCACAGACAGGCTCCACACCCAAGATGGAGTCTTCCTCACCAATCTCCAGACTTTGCCAATAGAGGGTAGTGGAGTGGTTAGATGAAAGAATGCTCGGTCATCCCCAAAACTGTTGCCCACTGTGTCTGGCATCACTGGAATTTCCTCACCTTCATTTTTGGAAACATCCTACCCTGAATCCTTCCACTCACTCCTTCAAAGGGCTTTTTCTTCTGCATGTCTCTCTGCCAACCAGAAAGAGAAGCAACCACCACACAAGAGCACTGTGGGGGATGAGGGACTGACCGCCTCCCCACTGTGGAGCCAATCCAGTGCCAGGTGAGCATCAGGTGACCAATAATGGTGCCTCATGCCCCTTGCAGATAAGCAGAGTCAGCGGATGAATGTGGTTTCCTGCATGCTCCAAAAGTATCTAATCAAATTTCTACATTTTACAGTTGAGCATGCTGAAGCCCAGAAAGCTAAACTGACCTGTCCAAGGTCACATAATTAACTAGTATAAAGGCTGAAATTAGAATCTGATTTCATCCCAGACATTTACAGTGAGTATTGATTAATATAACAACAACAATAATAATAGTTAATGTTTGTTGAGTACTTCCTGTGTGCCAGAAACTATTCTAAAAACTTACATGTATTAATTCCTTTAACCTTTACTGCAATCTTCTGAGACAGGGATAATTATTACTTCTACTTCACAGATGAGGAAACTGCAACTCGGAGTAATTACAGAATAGCCAGTGAGTGGTGGAGGCAGGATCTGATTCCAGAAAGTTGTCTTTCAGACCTAGACCTTATAAACCACTCACATTTTTACTGCACTATAGTAAAATGAAAAAAAATGAGGGTGCAATGCATTTTTCTTAAAGATAGACTTACTCTAGTCTAAATACTATCCTTAATTATAGTCTGTACTTCCTATTTTAGAATATTAAAAATGCCATCTCTTTTATGAAAAAATAGTGAGTACACAGTAGTTGGTGTTTTGTATATTTTGTTGCTTAATAAAAATATATTTTGGAAGCTGTTTTTGATGTAAAATTGCAGAATCTGGAAAACCTTTCCTTACATTATGTGTGTGCTGTAGGAATCTTGGGAGAATGTGCAGCTGCTCTCCCGCATCCCCTGCAGGGACTAGTCCTCTGAGAAATAAGGAGCAGGAAAAGGAATCAATTAATATTAATTATGTACCTTGCTCAGCTAGGATTCTTTTGATTGCAGGCAAATGACTTCAGTAAAAATGAATAGATTAATATAACTGAAACATCTCTTGGCTTTGCACTCTACCATATATTGGCTCAATTCTGAGGTTCCCAGGTATAAAACGGCTGCCCACAGCTTCAGCCCTTCCCTATGTTCAAGTTCAGAGGGGAAAAGGTATCTCTCCCTAGTAGCTTCCACGTAGGATTGTACTTTGATTGGATCAACTTAGTCACATGTCCACCCCTAAAGGAGTCACTATGCCTAGGTAATAGATTCATGGCATTTAGCCAGTGAGTTATACACTCTTGAAGCTAGTCATAGAATCAGCTCCAACAGTAGCTGTTCATCTGACAGAAGGTGGAGGATGGTTCTCAACAGGAAAAATTAGACACTTGCCAAAAGAAGAAAGAATGGATGCTTGGTGGTCAACCCAGCAAATGTTTACTACTCACCTAACATATGTCATTCACTGGGTTGAGAACTACTCACTGAAAACTCTACCATTAAACTGAAGATAAAATAAGCCACTCCTGTGTATTTCAATTACCACTTCATGCAGGAGCTCAATAACCACCCTTTAAAGCCCACTTCCACAGAGAAGTGTAGCTCTTGAAACCATTGATTCCTGCCTGTCTCCCACTCCACCATAAATTAAGAATTCCTAAATATTTGTCCCTTCTGTCCCCACCACAGTTGAAGGAGCTAAGATTAGAGGCAATGACTATGTCTCACCTCTAGGTTAAAAAGAAAACAGTATCTAGAACAATTCTAGAGGGATGTTAATCAAATAAGAGAATAATGTTTCTTCTAAATTTGATTTCAAATTCTCCAGTGTTAAATACCTGGCATCCACACCTCACAGAATATGTCTGTTAACCTTCAGAATTAAATTTATCTAATTAAGTGCCTAAGAGTGCATTTTAAAAGATGAATTGTATCACTGATACACACAAAAACAGTTTCTATAGCAAGCACAGGCATCACAATCACCCCCACAACAGTTCCAGGAAACTATTCCCTGAAACAATAAATCTATCCAATCAAAATTAAGTGCTCAGAGTTGTAAACAGTATTCAATGCTTCACTCAAAATTTAAAACAAGACCATCATTTGCAGCTCCAGATATCTCTAGGTATCCAGACTTTGGCTATAAATAAGATCGTTTTAATAAAATATAAAGTCCTGACTTAATTTAATATGAAAGGGATCCAAGATCGTTAATCTCCATATTTACTCAATGTTAAAACAATTTCCATTCTTTCCCAAGAAAATGTTCACATAGGGAGAAAATAATAGCCATAAAATAAAAATAATTTGAGGTTTTGCACATCAGTCATAGTGAATCTTGGCAGTCACCTAGTATCACCTAAGATAGCTCATGACCTTACATCGACAAAATTCCACATGGAGTTTCCCAGAGATGTTCCCCAGCCTAGCCCTCAGTTCACTCACCATCTCCTGATGGCTTCAGAGAGCAGACTTGGCTCCACTTCTTTCTCCTTTTCACTCCTGCCTAGTCCCTCTAAGCATAGATAGTAATTGTGCATGCTAGACTCTTTAGTTCCAGTCCTGGTGCTGCTCCTAGCACACATTGTGTGGCTTCAGGGTAAGTAATTTAACATCTTTCCAATTCACATTCACTTGTGGTTTGAACAAAGGAGTACTCACTTGATAAGGTTTGGCTGTGTCCCCACCCAAATCTCATCTTGAACTGTAGTTCCCATAATTCCTGTGTGTCATGGGAGGGACCCAGTGAGAGGTAATTGAATCATGAGGGTGGGTCTTTCCCGTGCTGTTCTCATGATAGTAAATAAGTCTCACGAGATCTGATGGTTTTATAAAGGGTAGTTTCCTTACACAAACTCTCTCATTCTCTCTTGTCTGCTGCCATGTAAGACATGCCTTTCACCTTTCACCATGATTGTGAGACCTCACCAGCCATGTGGAACTGTGAGTCATTAAACCTCTTTTTCTTTATAAATTGCCCTGTCTCAGGTATGTCTTTATTGGCAGCATGAAAACAGACTAACACATCACTTGAGCCCAGATAAACTAATGGGGGAATCTGCTAAAAAAATAATTGAGAAGAGAAAGATTACACAGCAGAGAGCATATTCCAAGAGAATATCCAAGAGAAATCAGAAAGATTTCTGAGGAGAGATCATATTCCAAGAGAATAAGAGGCCACTAGCCACAGCAATCTTCATCTAGGCAGAAGAATAAAGAAGAAGGAGAAGTTGTCACCATAGCCCCAGCAATCTTCATCCAGGAAGAAGAAAGAAGAAGAAGGAAGAAGAAAGAAGAAGAAGAAGGAAGAAGAAGAAAGAAGAAGAAGAAGTTGCAATCATCCTGGCTCTTGGAGGGGTCCTGGGCATGGGCAGTAGTGGCCGTGCCTGCCAGGAGACAGCAGATGTGACTACAGTCCCATCAATGCCCTGGCACAGAGTGAGGTGTGGTGTCCGGTGGATCTTCGAAGCACCTCAAGGCAGGGGGGCTGAAGCAAGGTAAAAGGGTGGAATGGCAAGAACCATATGGCCAATATGGCCAGAACCTTTATCAGACCCTTGGTTTTCAGTGTCTGGAGACTCTCCAAAATACCTGTATAGGAAGGAAAAAGTGCAAGGGCAGTGATTTTATGTTGGGTACTAGCAAAACAGGAATTAGAGATGAAATGAGGGTATTGGATGACCTCTGAATACCTTCCAGCTCTGACTTTGAATAATTATATGATTCCAACTAGTTAATGCTGGGGAAAAGAAATGTTCTCCCCCATCCCACCCCTTTCTCCCAAACCTCTTTGGCTTCAATCCTCATCAAGAGCAAGTTAAATCTCCAGAAGACAGGAACAAAAGCAGCCACTGCTAAACAGGACACTCCTCCCTCCTCCTTGTGATGATCCTCGTGGTCCTCCTGCCCATTCCTCCCCTCTTATACAGAGGTCTTTTCCCCAGACTCCTGCCTCCTTGACCCCTCACCTCCCACATCTTCCATGGACATCCCTATAGAGCATAAGATTCCAAGAAAAGGCTCCAATCTCCTTTTGAGCCTCCAAATCTCACTCCAGCTAATTTCATGGAAAAGCAGATGTAGAGTGCTTCCGATCTTCCTTTAACCTGGTCCCTGAAAGCGCCACATTCAGATTCAACATTACTGAATGTTTCAACATTTCAAATGTAGACAGCTAATGGAGGAGTTTCAACTGCATGAGGTTATTAACATGAAACTGCTATTCCTTTCAATCCTTCTTTTATTCATGGTCTGTCACATAACCCTGTCCTACTCCCTAGCAATGGCCTCTTGGCACATTCCATAGCTTACCAGACACTTTTTATTACTAATATGACTCCTAATAAAATATCATAGCTGATTGATTAAAAAAAGTTCATCTTCTCTTCTTCAAAATAGCTAGGCGCAAGATCCTAGGTTCTTGGAGTGAAGAATGAATACAGTGTAGCTCAGAAACAAATCCTCCCCTCTCTCTTTTCAAAGTCTGGATCCTCCAGCCCCTCATGGGCATGGGAAGAAATAAGCAAACGCAGAGATCATGTCAATGAAGGCAGATGTCCTGGCATCCCTCTGTTGTAGACTCTTTCCCTTTGATGATGGTCACCTCTGCTGAAGTAGTGATCTCTGCCTAGACACTGTGCATGATTTTTGTAGAGGCAATGATACATTTTTACCTTGCCCCTTACCCAGTCCTGAGGACCCTCAGAACAAGGAATATCCCCTACAACTTACCTATTCCCATCTACAGCACAAGCCTTAAGCCCTTTCTCTGGGTTAGGTAGCCTCTTGCTTATCCCAGTGAGCCTCATCATCTGTTGCTCCCCTCATCTTTGTGTGGTTTCCTCTGCGCCCTCAAAAGGTCACAGGAGACTAGCGAAGGGTGGCCACATCCTGTTCTTCAGTACCTAACACTATGGCATCCTTCTTACTCTGCTGGTGACAGTTGTTGCAACAAACTTCTCTGCTCAGAAATCTCCAGACTGGTAGCACACCGGGTCTCTATGTCCCACACACTGAAGGAAGAACATATTAGGCTCTCCTAGAACTTTCTTGCCCTGCTCTGTACCACTCCAAAGTCAGTAGAGTGAGCCTGCAGGTTCTAGAGCTTAGTATACACCTGTCATAAAGAAGATAAAGTCTCTCCTTCTTGTAGATACCCCTAACCTCTATGACTGATTCCCATTGGAAGCCCTTCACTTGGCTTCTTAGGGAGGAGAGCAGCCCACCCATCAGGAAGTAAAGGAAAAACCTCCTGTCTGGGCTCTAATAACACCCTGCACCCTGATTCCTCTTGCAGGCAGGGGTGGGACAGGGAATTATGGTAACAGGAAGGTTTAACCACCACTTAAATAAATCTGGAAGTCCCCAGTGGTGGTGACTCTTTGGTAACTATCTTTAGGATATCTTTAGGATGGTAACTATCTTTAGGTCTTAGCTTTTCTTATCCTCCTCAGCTTTATGTCTTTGCTAGAACTCTTGCACTAAAGGACAAAATCATTCTGAATATCCTGTTACAAGATTCAAGGAATTAGTAAGAGTAATTGTATTAAAAAAAAAAAAATACAAACAAACATTCTAGCATGGTACCTGTACCCTCTGCATAGTCAAACAGCCACATCCCAACCATCCACCTGTAAGAACCTTCCCACTTAAGGATAAACCTCATCCATAGCCAAGTGGCAGAAATACAGTGAGACTTCCAACCATTAGGGAAGGAGATTTATCATCATTGGCTTGCCATCATTGGCTTGTAAGCCGATGTAACATACTTTTTTGTATAATAACTTAGACATCAAGGCACAATAAGAACATGTACCCAAACAGCAGCATGACTCATACCCTCACCCCTTACTATTTTGTTCTTAATAATATTATCTCATCCATTGGGAAATTGAGATCCATAAACTCCAAAATCACACAGAATAGAGTCAAAATCATCACTGAAGACTTAAAATAGCTTCAAGTTACTCCATAGCTCAGTAAAGAACAATGTGTTTCTATTCCTAAGTGAAAGTCTTAAACTACCTTCTCAATGACATTTCTTGCTAATAATAAAGGTTATTGAAAGAAATCTGATCTCGTTCTATAAGTCAGAAAGAAATTTCATGCTAATGATAAGCTTGATACATTCTGGCCATGAGTGTAAATGACCATTTGTTAAGTTACAGCTCATTACACAGGGTATGGCACTCTTCCCTGGAATGTTCTTCCATTTTAAATACATCATCTTTGGGAATTTTATATTCTGGCATAATGTGGCACATAAAAAAGTGTGTGAGCGTCTAAAATATTTCAAGCACCAAGTCAGTTACAAACACAAAATAGGCCTCTTGTTTATCTAAAAATAAACATAAAAGATCAGAACCTTATTTTTTTTGTCTATAGCAAATAATTTTCTTAGCTTTTCTGATACACTTGTAGCCATCCTGTTGAAAATATGCAATTAGAACATGATTCATTTGCCCGTGACTATAATGTGAGAGCCCCTATTTGTCTTTTTCTTAGAGGCTTCCTATGGTGATGGAAAAATGCAGCATCCAAATTAGACTATAAACCCACCCCCTCAGAGGATGCTTTTAGAAGCCTAGATTTTTTTACTTCAAATTGTACACTAATGAAGGCAGTTACCAGTAAGATTTCCAGGCCCACAACATAGAAAAGCAAGCTAAATGCCAGGTCACTCCCTAAGCTGCAGCACACAAGTAGCCAACAAACATTCCACCAACTTGTGTTGCTGTTGTTGTTGTTACTTGTCTTGGGCTACAACACTGGCCAAGTCTGATGCACACCAACCATCCGTAGAAGCCAGAGGTTCTCAATCTAGGAAGCACATGAGAATCACCTGGTATATTATTCCATTTTCATGCTGCTGATAGAGACTTACCGAAGACTGGGAAGAAAAATAGGTTTAATAGACTCACAGTTCCACGTGGCTGGGGAGGCTTCATAATCATGGCAGAAGGTGAAAGTCACTTGATACATGGCAGGCAGTAAGAGAACGTGAGAACCAAGATAAAGGGGTTTCCCCTTACAAAACCATCAGATCTCATGAAGTGATACTTATTCACTACCACAAGAACAGTATGGAGGAAACTACACCCATGATTCAATTATCTCCCACCAAGTCCCTCCCATAACACATGGGAATTCAAGACAAGATTTGGGTGGGGAAACCACCAAACCGTATCACCTGGGAACTTTGAAAATCCTGATATCCAAGCCAAGTAATTCAGAATCTCTGAGAGTGAGACACAAGTATCAATATTTGTTACAGACCCCAGAGCATGTCAGTGTGCACCCTGGATTGGGAACCACTGCTGTGAGACAACCATACTGAATGTGTGCAGAGAAGTGGGATACAAAAGCGAAAAAATGTTGACTACTAAAGTGTAGACAGTTCAAAATTGTAATCAAATAAAATTTGCAATAGTCTTTCTTCCTCTTCCTATAACCATAAACAGTAGCACTGAGTACCTGAAGGAAATGAGTATACAGAAATAAGATTGGTGATATGGTTTGGCTGTGTCCCCACCCAAATCTGATCTTGAATTGCCACTCCCACAATTCCCACATGTCATGGGAAGAACCCAGTGGGAGACAATTGAATCATGGGGTAAGGTCTTTCTTGTGCTGTCCTCCTGACAGTGAATAAGTCTCACAAGATCCGACGGTTTTACAAAGGGGAGTTTCCCTGCACAAGCTCTCTTTTTGCCCACCACCATTTAAGAAGTCCCTTTGCTCTTTCTTTGGCTTCCACCATGATTTTGAGGCCTCCCCGACCAGGTGGAACTGTGAGTCCATTAACCCTCTTTCCATTATAAATTATTCAGTCTTTATGTATGTCTTTATTAGCAGCATGAGAACAGATGAATCCAGTTGGAAAAGAAGATTGGACCCCTGGCGGGGCGCGGTGGCTCAAGCCTGTAATCCCAGCACTTTGGGAGGCCGAGACGGGCGGATCACGAGGTCAGGAGATCGAGATCATCCTGGCTAACACGGTGAAACCCCGTCTCTACTAAATGCAAAAAACTAGCCGGGCGAGGTGGCGGGCGCCTGTAGTCCCAGCTACTCGGGAGGCTGAGGCAGGAGAATGGCGTAAACCCGGGAGGCGGAGCTTGCAGTGAGCTGAGATCCGGCCACTGCACTCCAGTCTGGGTGACAGAGCAAGACTCCGTCTCAAAAAAAAAAAAAAAGAAGATTGGACCCTAAAATGAAGCACAACGAATACTGGAGTAGAATTATGGACTTCACCCTTTAGTCACCAGGAAATCATTGAAGGTTTGGGTGCAGTGAGGTGAAGAGATTAAGACGATATTTTAGGAACACCAGTCTGCCAGCAATAATAGGATGAATCAGTGAAGAAAAAAAAAGTCAAGGAAACCAATTAAGAGGCAATTGGGGTGGTCCAGAATTGAAGGGTGCAGGAGTCTGAGTACCAATACCAGCAGTGGGAATGGAAAATGACTGCAACCCTTACCTAGTTATGGAGGACATAAAAGGGGAAGATTCAAAATGAAGGTTTGACGTCAAGTTGTAATGAAATAGAGAAGTCAGGAAGAGAAATAATTAAAAAATAAGAGAAAAAAATGGCATGCTTAGTCTAGGAAAAGGTTTACTAGGTAGCCAAAAATATGAGCCTGAAGCTCAGAAGACAAGGTGAACCAATATCAGATTTTTCTTCTTCTCAAAGTTAAAGGAAAATTTAGAAACAGGTCAGCAGTCGCCAGACTCTGGTAGGAGCTACATCTTAGTCACCTTTTTTATTGTCAGAACCTGGAAAAGTTCCTGATACATAATAGATGTGCAATAAATGAATGAACATCTATTATGTATCATTTATCTATCAATAAATGAACATCTATTACGTATCAGCTTACCATCTATTGCTTGTTAAGCTGAGGCTGAAGTGTATTAAAAGGAAACAGTTGGAGACTGTACAAATAATGTTTGCCAAAGTCATAGTTTTGGCTAAGATCGTCCCTGTTTGCCCAATGGTATGAAGACAAATAGAAAGAGGCACATGAATACACAGAACACCCTGCCTTAGAGACAAGTGGGAACCACAGGCTCACTGATGCAGAGACTGGCAGAGGAGGGAGGGGCCAGCTGCCCAGGTGTCCTGGCAGTGCAGCCCGTGAGGAAGAACCGACTGTGACCCAGTAATTGATATTCCCAGGACTTGACTCCTAAGGAGCTGATGGGGAATCTCTACAGATAGAATGAATTAGAATAAACTCAGAGTAGAAAATTAAGTTTTGAATAGAACTCAAAATATGTCCCACTTAGAAGAACGGTTGAGAGTGAAAAAGCTCTTACACTACTATTTTTTACTACTACATAGTGAAAAGGTTAAATATTTGATAACTCTAGGACAAACGGCTCCTAATTGGTTTTTTGTTGTTGTTGTGGTTTGTTTTTTGTTTTTTGTTTTTTGTTTTTTTGAGATGGAGTCTCACTCTGTCGCCCAGGCTGGAGTGCAGTGGCGCAATCTCGGCTCACCGCAAGCTCTGCCTTCCGGGTTCACGCCTTTCTCCTGCCTCAGCCTCCCGAGTAGTTGGGACTACAGGCGCCCGCCACCACGCCCGACTAATTTTTTTGTATTTTTAGTAGAGACGGGGTTTCACCGTGTTAGCCAGGATGGTTTCCATCTCCTGACTTCGTGATCCGTCCGCCTCGGCCTCCCAAAGTGCTGGGATTACAAGCGTGAGCCACCGCGCCCAGCCTCCTAATTGTTAACATCATTCATTGTTCAGAAACGAAAGGAACATTACTTTGTACGACAGTACCACTATTATTCAAATGTATGGGGGTGCTGCTATAATAAGGAATGAAATGCTTACACTAAAATGTAGTACTCATACTAATATATTTAGGAAGCTATAGTTTACGGCTTTTAACAATATCCAATTCATTATTTTTTCTAAAGTGTATGAATTGTGAATAATTTCAAAAGTACTGTAAAATTATTTTTTAATACCATCAAGATTAAATATTACATTCAATCCTTTAATATTTAAAGAAATTAATTTATGAAATTATATTAATTTATATTAATTGTATTGTTATTAATTTATTAAATTTAAATAATTAAATGTAAAGATTTTGTAATATTGTTCAAAAATCACATTCTGTCTTCTTTAAAGGGTTTTTTTTACCCACTCTTTATTCTTCTCTCCTTTTCCTGAAAATTGATAATATTTCAATGTTTATATTTAATAGTTTACATATATATATTCAAAACCACTATATATTGTTTTCTGTGGGGCTTCTAATGCTTAAATAATGATATTTTACTATATGGATCTACACTGCTTTTTGTACTCAGTATTATGTTTTTAAGGGCTAGTCATTCAATTTCACTGCTGTATAGTACTCCACTGTTTGAATAACTAGAGTTTATTTGTCCATTTTTTAATCTAGTGTGACTTAGGTTGTTTTCTTCTAATTTTTTTTCTATTGCAAACAGCACTGCAATGAAGTTCCTTGCATATCTTGTGCATATTTGAAAATCTAAAGACTGAGTTGATAGATGTGAGAGTATGCACATTTAACAGAGTATTAAAATAGAAGTTTTGCCTGAGATCCTAAGATGATAGATAACAGTTATCAAAGTAAGATGCCAGACCAAGAAAAAATATCATGGTACTAAAAAGTAGTTTCACTGCTCTTACACTCTCCACCCATATTGAATATTAAAAAGGATCAGACTGTTGAAAATGAAGGAGAGAGAATTTGCAATAAGAATTTCTTATAGAGAACCATGCTGTAAGTCTCATCTGGTCCCTGATTCCTATCAAGGAGAGAGTAGGATATGGAGCTACTTACTTCTCACATAAAGCCAATAAGTGGATCTTGAAAGGCTTAATTTGTGACTTGCAGTGTGTAGGACAGAGTGGGCTGGGGCCAAGTCCCATCTACATAATATAAACAGCTTGCTCCTGCATTAACCTGTTCTAACCATGTCACTGCTGGCTAAATGCCCCACTGTTGGCAAAAGAGAGCGAGAATACCATGGGCCCATGATGAGCCTTCATTCCCTGAGGAGGTCAGCCACCCACCTGGTGATGGGTTGATTACATAACATCTCTCACACCTGGGTGGTGGGGGGAAGGGGGCAGCAATGTGTTCATTGGAATTGAGACACATTTTACATCTGTGCATGCCCTCCTTGACCACAGTGCATCTGAGAGTTCACACACATCTTCTCTATCAATATGGCAGCCTGCAGGACCTCACCAAAGAACAAGGGATTCATATGACAGGAATAGAGGTGTGTAAGAGGGCTTGTGGCCACAGGATTCTTTGGCTTTACAACATACTCAGAAGCAGCCAAACTGATGGAATGCCCAAGGCTGGCTGAAGAGCCAACTGGGAGTCAAGACACGTGAAGTTAGCATGCTAGTCTCAAGGATGTAACATGTCGGGCGTGGTGGCTCAAGCCTGTAATCCCAGTACTTTGGGAGGCCATGGCAGGCAGATCCCTGGAGTCCAGGAGTTTGAGACCAGCCTGAGCAACATGGCAAAATCCTGTCTCTATAAAAAATACAAAAATTAGCCAGGCATGATGACACTCACCTGTGGTCCTATCTACTTAGGAAGCTGAGGTGAAAGGATTGCTTGAGCCTGGAAGGTCAATGCTGCGGTGAGCCATAATCGTACCACTGTACTGTAGCCTGGGTGACAGAGCGAGACTCTGTCTCCAAAAAAAGAAAAAGTAACACATAATTAGACAAGATGGTCAACTAGATGCAGCTAGAAGCACCTCTTCCACAAAGAGGAAGCAAAATATCAAGTAAGCCTTCACACCTCCAACAGATCTTTTGAAAGAAAACACTGAAAGTCAAGAGAGGTGATGCAGACACTGTGGTTGAAGAGGAAGGAAGTGGGACAGCCTGCTCTGTTACCAGGTGCCAGGACCTGCCTCTCAGCCCAGACTGGACCCAAGGAAGGGGTAAATGAAGGCACTCCAGGGCACCACATGCCCACCATGGAACCGTGAGTCCTACCTACAGGAGTTCCCATGACCCCCACAGATCTTTGGATTGGCAGGCGAGTTGCCTAAACAAATGGAGAGGCACAGCGAGAACCTGCATGGAGCCCCGAAGGCTGTGCTGGGCAGCTTGTGGCAAAACATGAGGCCAGGGTGAGCCTATCTAGTAAGGCTCTGGACGCATATCCACTAAGGCTCTGAACATCCATCCTGCACTAAGCAACTGCAGGTCCTGCTGTCTGCTGGGCCAGTAAAGAACAGGTACGACCTCACTCACAGGCCCAAGAAACACCCCACCGCCACTGTTGCCAATGAGGTGCAACTCATCTCCTGAACTCATGAACTAAACTCCTCCTTGCCTGGTGGCCCTCCCAAGACCATCTGCCTGGACACTCCCACAGGAGTGTACCCCCAGCACAGCCTCCACTGCCCCAGCTAAGCGTTGTGTTGGCAGCCTGCCAGCAGCTCACTTCCCCCATCCCAACTTCAACTTGGCTCTGAGGGACCAGAGGACAAATCCAAGGGCCAGGTCCCAACTCTCTAGGATTCGAGCACATCGCTCAAGGGCATTGAGTTAACAGTTGTGGCCAGATCTTGAGTAGGGGAGGAGCCCCCACTATCAGAACACAGAGTGTGGTGCTGCTTCATGCGGTGGTGTGGGAGCTGGGCACCCCTTCCTTTGCAAGGTCAGGTGGGGAACGGCATGGCCTGATAGCTGCAGTTTCCCCTCAGGGAGTCTGGCAGTCCGGAATGCCCAGTAGGGTTCAGCGATCTGGGCGCAGACAGCTTGGGATGAACTTAGCTGGTCAGGCTTGCTGGCTGGACCAGATGTGAGAGGGAGACTCACTGGGTCAGGAGAGTATAAATTGGGTGGGCCCCACGGCTGCCTGCTGGGCTGAAAACGCCAGTCCACTTCTCTTCCACTAAGCAAGCTCTGTGGCACGGGAGGGGCTTCTTCGTCCCTTCCTGAAAGGTTGTCCCACCAGCCCGAGAGCTACCCCTATGTCTCCACCAAGGTCAGCACTCACACCGGCTTTAGAGAGTCTGGTCATGGGCTTGCCCAACCCAGCCATACCCAGCTTTGCCCCTTCCAGCTGCTCTCAGGAGAGCGCAGAACGGTATCCCTGGGCGCCCCACACCCCTCCCATCACCAAGGACAGCCCAGTACTTCCCCTGTTCAACCAAGGCCAAGAAAAAATTCTACTGCCATCACTGCAATTGCCTCTCACCTGCAAGCACTACCTACAGGCCAGGAAGTCAACCTACAACTGCTGGGCCCATCACAACTTCGGCAGACAGCATAGTACAGGGCTCAGCTGGTTCACACTCATAAGTGCCACCTACTGGCCAGTAGAGTAAACTGCACAACCCAATATAATTTCTGCGACAGAAGAGCACAGCACTGGGGAAAGAGATAAAACCTCCTGAGACCTGCCGTGAGGGGTGGAGCTATCCAGCCCAGATACTACGCTTTTCCCAGTCTTTGCAACCTGTAGACCAGGAGATTCCCTTGGGTGTATACACCACCAGGGACCTGGGTTTCAAACACAAAACCAGGCGGCCTTTTGGGCAGACACTGAGTTAGCTGCAGGAGGTTTTTTTCATACACCAGTGGCACCTGGAACACCAGCAAGACAGAACTGTCACTCCCCTGGAAAGGGGGCTGAAGCCAGGGAGCCAAGTGGTCTTGCTCAGCGGATCCCACTCCCATGGAGCCCAGCAAGCTAAGATTCACTGGCTTGAAATTCTTACTGCCAGGCCGGGCGTGGTGGCTCATGCCTGTAATCCCAGCACTTTGGGAGGCAGAGATGGATGGGTCATGAGGTCAGGAGTTCAAAACCAGCCTGGTCAAGATGGTGAAACCCCATCTCTGCTAAAACTACAAATATTAGCCAGGGGCAGTAGCAAGCACCTGTAATCCCAGCTACTTGGGAGGCTGAGGCAGGAGAATCACTTTAACCTGGGCAGGAAAGGTTGCACTGAGCCAAGATTGCACCACTGCACAGCAGTCTGAAGTCGACCTGGGACACTGGAACTTGGTGGGTGGATGGGTGTCTGCCATTACTGAGGCTTCAGTAGGCAATTTTATCCTTACAGTGTAAATAAAGCCACTGGGAAGTTTAAACTGGGTAGAGGCAATCACAGCCCAGCAAGGCTGCTGCAGCCAGACTGCCTCTCTATATTCCTCCTCTCTGGGCAGGGCATCTCTGAAAATAAGGCAGCAGCCCCAGTAAGGGACTTATAGATAAAATCTCCATCTCCCTGGGACAGAGCACCTGGGGGAAGGCACGGCTATGGGTGCAGCTTCACCAGACTTAAACATCCCTGCCTGCTGGCTCTGAAGAGAGCAGCGGATCTCCCAGCACAGCATTTGAGCTCTGCTAAGGGAAAGACTGCCTCCTTAAGTTGGTCCCTGACCCCCATGTATCCTGACTGGGAGACACCTCCCAGTAGGGGCCAACAGACACCTCATGCAGGAGAGCTCTGGTGGGCATCTGGCAGATGCTCCTCTGGGACAAAGCTTCCAGAGGAAGGAACAGGCAGCAATCTGCTGTTCTGCAGCCTCCACGGGTGATACCCAGGCAAACAGGGCCTGGAGGGACCTCCAGCAGACCTGCAGCAGAGGGGCCTGACTGTTAGAAGGAAAATGAATAAACAGAAAGGAATAGTATCAACATCAACAAAAAGGACGTCCACTCAGAGATCCAATCCGAAGGTCACCAACACCAAAGACCAAAGGAAGATGAATCCACGAAGATGGGGAGAAACGAGCACAAAAAGGCTGAAAATTCCAAAAATCAGAACGCCTTTTCTCTTCCAAAGGATCACAACTCCTCACCAGCAAGAGAACAAAACTAGATAGAGAATGAGTTTGATGAATTGACAGAAGTAGGCTTCAGAAGGTGGGTAATAAACTCCTCCGAGCAAAAGGAGCATGTTTTAACTGAATGCAAGGAATCTAAGAAATGTGGAAGAAGCTTAGATGAATTGCTAACCAGAATAACTAGTTTAGAGAAGAACATAAATGACCTGATGGAGCTGCGAGAACTTTGTGAAGCATACACAAGTATCAATAGCTGAATCGTTCAAGTGCAAGAAAGGATATCAGAAATTGAAGATCAACTCAATGAAATAAAGTGAGAAGACAAGATAGAGAAAAAAGGGTGAAAAGAAATGAACAAAGCCTCCTAGAAATATGGGACTATGTGAAAAGACTACATCTACATTTGATTGGTGTACCTGAAAGTGACAGGGAGAATGAAACCAATTTGGAAAACACTCTGCAGGATATTATTCAGGAGAACTTCCCCCACCTAGCAAGGCAGGTCAACATTCAAATTCAGGAAATACAGAGAACACCACAAAGATACTCCTCAAGAAGAGCAACCCCAAGACTCATAATTGTCAGATTCACAAAGGTTGGAACGAAGGAAAAAATGTTAAGAGCAGCCAGAGAGAAAGGTCAGGTTACCCACAAAGGGAAGCCCATCAGACTAACAGCAGATCTCTCAGCAGAAACTCTATAAGCCAGAAGAGAGTGGGGCCAATATTCAACAATCCTAAAGAAAAGAATTTGCAACCCAG
>NW_016808908.1:1559829-1586390 GCF_001698545.2 Rhinopithecus bieti | reverse complement strand
CAGAGAGAAAGGTCAGGTTACCCACAAAGGGAAGCCCATCAGACTAACAGCAGATCTCTCAGCAGAAACTCTATAAGCCAGAAGAGAGTGGGGGCCAATATTCAACAATCTTAAAGAAAAGAATTTGCAACCCAGAATTTCATACCCAGCCAAACTAACCTTCATAAGTGAAGGAGAAATAAAGTCATTTACAGACAAACAAATGCTGAGAGATTTTGTCACCACCAGGCCAGCCTGCACTAAACACGGAAAGGAAAAACCAGTACCAGACACTGCAAAAACATACCAAATTGTAAAGACCATCGACACTATGAAGAAACTGCATCAACTAACGGGCAAAATAACCAGCTAGCATCATAATGACAGCATCAAATTCACACATAACAATATTAACCTTAAATGTAAACAGGCTAACTGCCCCAATTAAAGACTCAGACTGGCAGATTGGATAGAGTGAAGACCCATCAGTGTGGTGTATTCAAGAGACCCATCTCATGTGAAAAGACACATATAGGCTCAAAATAAAGGAATGGAGGAATATTTGCCAAGCAAATGGAAAGAAAAAAGAAGCAAGGGTTGCAATCCTAGTCTCTGATAAAACAGACTTTAAACCAACAGAGATCAAAAGAAACAAAGAAGGCCATTACATAATGGTAAAGGTATCAATTCAACAAGAAGAGTTAACTATTCTAAATATATATGCACCCAATACAGGAACACCCAGATTCATAAAGCAAGTTCTTAGAGACCTACAAAGAGACTTAGACTCCCACACAATAACAGCAGGAGACTTGAACAACCCACTGTCAATATTAAACAGATCAATGAGACAGAAAATTAACAAGGATATCCAGGACTTGAACTCAGCTCTAGACCAAGTGGACCTAATAGACATCTACAGAACTCTCCACCCCAAATCAACAGAATATACATTCTTCTCAGCACCATGTTGCACTTATTCTAAAATTGACCACATAATTTTAGAGGGCAAGAGTAAAACACTCTTCAACAAATCCAAAAGAACAGAAATCATAACAAACACTCTCTCAGACCACAGCGCAGTGAAATTAGAAGTCAGGATTAAGGAACTCAGTCAACACCACACAACTGCACGGAAACTGAACAACCTGCTACTGAATGACTACTGGGTAAATAATTAAATTAAGGCAGAAATGAAGATGTTCTTTGAAAACAACGAGAACAAAGAGACAATGTGCCAGAAACTCTGGGACACATTTAAAGCAGTGTGTAGACGGAAATTTATAGCACCAAATGCCAACAAGAGAAAGCAGGAAATATCTAAAATCGACACCCTAACATCACAATTGAAAGAACTAGAGAAGCAAGAGCAAACACATTCAAAAGCTAGCAGAAGGCAAGAAATAACTAAGATCAGAGCAGAACTGAAGGAAATAGGGATACTAAAAGCCCTTCAAAAAAAATAAATGAATCCAGGAGCTGGTTTTTTGAAAAGATCAACAAAATAGACCACTAGCAAGACTAATAAAGAAGAAAAGAGAGACAAATCAAATAGATGGAATAAAAAATGATAAAGGGGATATCACCACTCCCACAGAAATACAAACTACCATCAGAGAATACCATAAACACCTCTATGCAAATAAACTAGAAAATCTAGAAGAAATGGAAAATTCCTGGACACATACACCCTCCCAAGACTAAAGCAGGAAGAACTCGAATCCCTGAACAGACAAATAACAAGTTCTGAAATTGAGGCAGTAATTAATAGCCTACCAACCAAAGAAAGTCCAGGACCAGATGGATTCACAGCCAAATTCTACCAGAGGTACAAAGAGGAGCTGGTAGCATTCCTTCTGGAACTATTACAAACAATAGAAAAAGAGTGAATTCTCCCTAACTCATTTTATGAGGCCAGTATCATTGTGATATCAAAACCTGGCAGAGACACAATAAAAAAAGAAAATTTCAGGCAAATATCCCTGATGAACATCAATGCAAAAATCCTCAATAAAATACTGGCAAACCAAATCCAGCAGCACATGAAAAAGCTTATTCACCACAATCAAGTTGGCTTCATCCCTGGGATCCAAGGCTGGTTCAACATATGCAAATCAATAAAGGTAATCCATCACATAAACAGAACCAATGACAAAAACCATATGATTATCTCAATAGATGCAGAAAAGGTCTTCAAAAAAATTCAACAGCCCTTCATGCTAAAACCTCTCAATAAACTAGGTATTGATGGAACATAGCTCAAAATAATAAGGGCTATTTATAACAAATCCACAGCCAATATCATACTGAATGGGCAAAAGCTGGAAGTTTTCCCTTTGAAAACCAGCACAAGACAAGGATGCACTCTCTCACCACTCCTATTCAACATAGTATTGGAAGTTCTGGCCAGGGTAATCAGGCAAGAGAAAGAAATAAAGGGTATTCAATTAGGAAAAGAGGAAGTCAAAATGCCTCTGTTTGCAGATGACATGATTGTATATTTAGAAAACCCCATCGTCTCAGCCCAAAATCTCCTTAAGCTGATAAGCAACTTCAGCAAATCTCAGGATACAAAATTAATGTGCAAAAATCACAAGCATTCCTATACACCAATAACAAACAAACAGAGAGCCCAATCACGAGTGAAGTCCCATTTACAATTGCTTCAAAGAGAATAAAATACCTAGGAATCCAGCTTACAAGGGATGTGAAGGACCTCTTCAAGGAGAACTACAAACCACTGCTCAAGGAAATAAGAGAGGACATAAACAAATGGAAAAACATTCCATGCTCATGGATAGGAAGAATCAATATCGTGAAAATGGCCATACTACCCAAAGTAATTTATAGATTCAATGCTATCCCCATCAAGCTACCATTGACTTTCTTCACAGAATTGGAAAACACTGCCTTAAATTTCATAGCAAAAAGAGCAAAGCTGCAGGCATCATGCTACCTGACTTCAAACTATACTACAAGGCTACAGTAACCAAAATAGCATGGTACCAGTATCAAAAAAGATATATAGACCAATGGAACAGAAGAGGCCTCGGAAATAACACCACACATCTACAATCATCTGATCTTTGACAAACCTGACAAAAACAAGCAATGGAGAAAGGATTCCCTATTTAACAAACGGTGTTGGGAAAAGTGGCTAACCATATGCAGAAAGCTGAAACTGGATCCCTTTCTTACATCTTATACAAAAATTAATTCAAGATGGATTAAAGACTTAAATGTAAGACCTAAAACCATAAAAACTCTAGAAGAAAACCTAGGCAATACCATTCAGGACATGTGCATGAGCAAAGACTTCATGTCTAAAACATCAAAAGCAATGGCAACAAAAGCCAAAATTGACAAATGAGATCTAATTAAACTAAAGAGCTTCTGCACAGCAAAAGAAATTATCATCAGAGTGAACAGGCAACCTACAGAATGGGAGAAAATTTTTTCCATCTATTCATCTGGCAAAGGGCTAATATCTAGAATCTACAAAGAACTTAAACAAATTTACAAGAAAGAAAAACAACCCCATTAAAAAGAGGGCAAAGAATATGAACAGACACTTCTCAAAAGAAGACATTTATGCAGCCAAAAAACATATGAAAAAATGCTCATCTTCACTGGTCATTAGAAAAATGCAAACCAAAACCACAATGAGATACCATCTCATGCCAGTTAGAATGGTGATCCTTAAAAAGTCAGGAAACAACACATGCTGGAGAGGATGTGGAGAAATAGGAACACTATTACAGTGTTAGTGGGAGTGCAAACTAGTTCAACCATTGTGGAAGACAGTGTGGCAATTCCTCAAGGTTCTAGAACTAGAAATACCATTTGACCCAGCAACCCCATTACTAGATATATATCCAAAGGATTATAAATCATTCTAATATAAAGACACATGCACACGTATGTTTATTGTGGCGCTGTTCATAATGAAGACTTGGAACCAACCCAAATGCCCACCAATGATAGACTGGATAAAGAAAATGTAGCACATATACACCATGGAATACTATGCAGCCATAAAAAAGCGATGAGTTCATGTCTTTGCGGGGACATGGATGAAGCTGGAAACCATCATTCTCAGCAAACTAACACAAGAACAGAAAAACCAAACACCTCATGTTCTCATTCATAAGTGGGAGTTGAACAATGAGAACACATGGACACAGGAATGGGGGGTCATCACACACTGGGGCCTGCCAGGAGGTGGGGGGGTTGGGGGAGGGATAGCATTAGAAGAAATACCTAATGTAGACAACAGGTTGATGGATGCAGCAAACCACCATGGCACGTGTATAGCTATGTAACAAACCTGCACATTCTGCGCATGTACCCCAGAACTTAAATTTTAATATATATGTATATATATAAAATACAATTATGTACAGTACATAATACTTGAAAATGATAATAAATGACTGGTGATAATAAAAAAAAAAGAAAATAAACAACTAAGATCAGAGAAGAACTAAATAAAACTGAAACCCAAAGAAAACATACAAAGGATTAACAATGAAAACGAAAAGTTGAGTCTTTGAACAGGTAAATAAAATTGATAGACTGCTATCTAGATTAACAAAAAAAAAGAGAGAGAAGATCCAAATAAGTACAATCAGAAATGACAAAAGTGACATTACAACTGATACCACAGAAATACAAAAGATCCTCACAGACTACTATGAACATCTCTAAGTGCACAAGCTAGAAAACCTAGAGGAGCAGGATAAATTCCCAGAAATGTACACCCTACCAAGATTGAACCAGGAAGAAATTGAAATCTTGAACACACCAATACAAGTTACAAAATTCAATCAGTACTTAAAAATTACCAACTAGAAAACGCTCCAAACCAGATGTATTCACAGCCAAATTCTACCAGAAACACAAAGGAGAGCTGATACCAATCTTACTGAAACTATTCTAAAAAAATCAAAGAGGAGGGATTCCTCCCTAACTCATCCTACAAAACCAGTATCATCCTGATACCAACATCTGTCAAGGACACAACAAAAAAGAAAACTACAGACCTATACTCCTAATAAACATAGATGTAAAAATCCTCAACAAAATACTAGCAAACCAAATCCATCAGCACATTAAAAAGATAATTCATCACTATCAAGTGGGTTTTCTTATGGGATGCAAGGATGGTTCAACATATACAAATTAATAAATGTAATTCACCATATAAACTCAATTGAAAACAAAAACCATATGATCATCTAAATGATGCAGAAAAAGCATTTGATAAAATTTCTTCATGATAAAAACCTAAACAAACTAGGCATCAAAAGAACATACTTCAAAATAATAAGAGCCATCTATGACAAACCCACACCAACATCATACTGAATGGGCAAAAGTTGAAAGCATTAATCCCAAGAACTAGAGCAAGACAAGGGTGTCCACTTTCACCAGTTCTATTCAGTATAGAAGTGAAATCCTAGTAAGAGCAATCAGGCAAGAGAAAGAAAGAAAAGGCATCCAAATAGGAAACGAAGTCAAATTATCTCTATTCACCAAGAACACAATTCTACACCTAGAAAATTCTAAAGATTCCTCCAAAAGACTACTAGGCCTGATAAACGACTTCAGTAAAATTTCAGGATAAAAAATCTAAGTAAAAAAATCAGTAGCATTTCTGTATACCAATGATGTTCAAGTTGAGAACATTAAGAATACACTTTCATTTACAATAACAAAAAATAAAACACCTAGGAATACATTTTACCATGCAAGCAAAAGATCTCTATGTGGAGAACTAGCAAACACTGATGAAATAAACCATACATGACACAATCAAATGGAAAAACATTCCATGCTCATGTATTGGAAGAATATTGTTTAAATGACCATACTACCCAGAGCAATCTACAGATTCAATGTAATTCCTATCAAATTACCAATGTCATTTTTTACAGAATTTGAAAGACCTATTCTAAAATTCATACGGAACCAAAAAAGGAGCCTGAATATTCAAAGCAATTGTAAGCAAAAAGAACAAAGTTAGAGGCATCTCATTACCCAAATTTAAACTATACTACAAGGATATGGCAACCAAAACAGCATGGTACTGGTGCAAAAACAGACACACAGACCAATGGAACAGAATAGAGAATCCAGAAACAAAGCCACACACGTTACAACCAACTGATCTTTGACAAAGAAAACAATAATATACTATGTGGAAAGGACACTCTATTTGATAAGTGGTGCTGGGAAAGCTGGCTAGCCATATACAGAAGGATGAAACTATACCCCTTCCTCTCAGCATACACAAAAAATTAACTCAAAATAAATTACAGACTTAAATGTAAGGCCTCAAACTATAAAAATCCTAAAAGAAAACCCAGGAAAAATTCTCCTAGACATTGGCCTAGGCAAATAATTTATGACTAAGTCCTCAAAAGCAAATGCAATTAAAACAAAAATTAACAAATGGAACCTAATTAAACTAAAGAACTTCTGCACAGCTAAAGCAATTATCAACAGAGTAAACAGAACACATACCAAAGGGGAGAAAATATTTGCAAACTATGCTTCTGACAAAGGCCTAATATTCAGAATCTATAAGGAACTTAAATAAATCAGCAAGAAAAAAATAACACTAAAAAGTGGGCAAAGGACATGAACAGACATTTCTCATAAGAAGACATACAAGGCAGCCAACAAACATAGGAAAAAATGCTCAACATCATTAATCAGAGGAAATGCAAATTACAACCACAATGACATACCATCTCAGACCAGTGAAAACTATTATTAAACAGTAAAATAGTAACAAATGCTGTTGAGGATGTTGGTGGAAATGTAAATTAGTTCAACCCCTATGGAAAACAGTATGGAGATTTCTCAAAGAACATAAAAACAGAACCACCACTCAATCCAGCAACCCCACTACTGGGTACACGCCCAAAGGAAAAGAAGTTGTTTTACCAAAAAAAGCACTTGTATGTTTATTGCAGCACTTCACAACAGCAAAGTCAAGGAATCAACCTAAGTGTCCATCAATGGTGGACTGGATAAAGAAAATGTGGTACATCTACACCATGGAATACTACACAGCCATAAAAAGGAATGAAATCATTTCCTTCACAGCAACCTGGATGCAGCTGGAGGCCATTATTCTAAATGAATTAATGCAGAAACAGAAAATCAAATACCACGTTATTACAGGTAGGGGTTAAACAAAGGGTACACGTGTATATAAAGATGGAAACAATAGACACTGGAGACTCCAAAAGGAGTCCAAAACCACCTATTGAGTACTATGTTCACTATTTGGGTGATAGGCTCAATGGAATTCCAAACCCCAGCATTCCACAATATGCCCATATGACAAACCTGCACATGTAACCCCTGAACCTATTTCTCAGAAACAGAATGAAACACATGCATTGAGTCAACAAATTATATAACCTAGTTTCCAGTGGCTAGAATTAAACCAAAAGTCCAATATATTTCAGTCTCTGATCACAAGTAAACCAGTCCAATCCAGTAACCAAAGAGTGGAACTAAAAGCAGCCCTCCATGGTGGCTCACGCCTGTAATGCCAGCACTTTCGGAGGCCGAGGTGGGTGAATGATTTGAGGTCAGGAGTTCAAGACCAGCCTGGCCAACATGGAGAAACCCTGTCTCTACTAAAAATACAAAAATTAGCTGGGTGTGGTGGTGGGTGCCTGTAATCCCAGCTACTCAGGAGGCTGAGGCAGGAGAATCACTTGAACCCAGGAGGTGGAGGTTTCAGTGAGCTGAGATCATGTCACTGCACTCTAACCTGGGTAACAGAGCGAGACGCCGTCTCAAAAAAAAGAAAAAAGTAGCAGCCTTCTCATAATTACAACCAATAACCCATTTGAGGAATTTGGCCTCCAAATTTGGACTCTGAAGGGTTAGAGGTACTGGCTTTCTTAGGGAGGGGGAGTAGAGTCAGTAAGAGCTGCACTGAGCTGAAAGCTGCAACTACCACGTAGCCAATGAACTCCTTAGTGTTCAGCAGGCAAAGGAGTCACTGTAAGGTTGGTGGTCATTGTTACTGATACCCATGAAGAACTAGGGCTGCACTCCACAGTGGGAGCAGGAATGAGTAGGTCTGAATGCTGGGGATTCACTGGGGTGTCTCACAGTGCTACTAAGCCTAGTATTAACTATTCAGGAGCAATTATAGCAAATGTGTCTGAACTTGGGTAAAGCAGGAACAAACCCTGACAAGGATCTGAGTGCAATTAGTTTATTTGGGAATAAGCCCAGAAAACACCAATAGGGAAGTGAGTAGCAAGGTAGGAGGTGGAGAAAGCCAGTATTATCAACCAATTTATCACTGTAGGCAACTGGAGCTCACTCCTGCTGGGCAACTCTGGCAGTAAGTGTAGAACATAATAAGCCCAAAGGTGAGGAAGCTGGGTAATTATACATCATCTCCAGGTACACCGGTGGTTCAGGGCTGCTTCCAGGGGGTTCACTGTATAATGCTGTAGCTTGTTCTTTGCCTGCATCCAGAGAAAAAAAGCCTTCAGTCACAGAGCACGCAGATGTTCACAGTATGCAGCCTTCAGAAAATGGAGGTGAATGCTGAGGTTACCTAAAGAGGACACCAACACTGTCTGCTACAAACCACAACCCAAGAAGGGCAGAGCAGCTAAAAGTTTACATGAAAGTCTGGACCCATACATTAGGCATGCAATCCAAACCAGCTTAATTGCTGACCAAGCACAAGGGGAATCCACGAGGAGTGGTGGTGGAGGTGAAGCGAAGATGGAGAATATAAAGTACAACATCAAAACCCAACACAGTAGCTGGACCATTACACATGTCTTGTATCCTCCCAGACATCACAATGGGATACCAGTTTGAAGAGAACTCTGCATCTAACTGGGTTTATTCCTCTCCTCTCTGAAAAGAAATTAGTATGCCCTGTTCACATGAAAATAAAAAGGAAGACTCCTTATTATCATAACAGAACCTAAAATGAGATCATGATTAGATTGGAGTGGTTGCCAGGAGGAGACGGCATCTGACCCAGATGGTTCGTACCTTCTCAGATTCCCTTGTCTGCCTCCTGGACCATGCTGCCACATGTAGGGCTGGACCAGTACTTGCCTGTTGTGTGCCAGGGCCTCCCTTTCATTACTGTCACATAGCGTAGACCATCAGTCACACATGTAGAGCTTCTGGCTTTTCCCACCACTTCCAGATGCAAAGGAAACACTACAATGTAGAGCGCAGGCCCAGCATCCCAAACAGCTGCTGATGGGGGCCGGATGACTTAATTGAAAGTGTGGTAGAATTACCTTCCCATAGGCTAACTTTGACCAATAGGAAGTGGTTCTAGGAGGAGCCAGGTGCATAGATCTTTGTCCCTTCCTCCTTCCGTTTAACTGCTCTGAGTCAACTACTCTGCACAGCCTAACTGGAGGCATCTGACATGCTGAACACCTGCTGGGGCTTGCCACCTTCACCGTGGGGCAGCGGGCAGAGCAGTGAGAGTTCACTGCGTGGCTTCCCTCCTCCCCTGCCTCAGCTCCCTCTCCCTCATTCCAGCCGCCCTGGGTTGCACTTCCCAAATAAAGTCTTAGCTCTTTAAATCCTTGCTACAGGTTCTATATTTTAGAAAACCTGGCTTAAGACATAACACTTCAACCAGGATCACTCTCAATTCAGTGTTCAGCTTGGAGTTTTTCAGATCACACAGATGCTGTGAGTCCCAGCCTCAAACCTATAGGTGGTGATTAAGAATTCTCAGGAGATTTTTATTTTTCAAGGACTGTTCCATTGTACACTTAGCCAAAACCGAAACATGCCAGTCTCGTTCTGTAGGGAAGTTTTCTTTCACCCTTAGCAGGTTCAAGTCTCTAATCAGACCTCTTATCTTTCTGGTCACTAAGCTATCTTTGTTTTCTTTCCTATGCATGGCCATAGAAAGCCAAGGCTCTAAGGCACAAGGTAATCTTAGAGCAAACTAAAGATCCAGAGCTCACTTACTCCTGGGGAATCACGCCTTCTTGACATTCTGGTCTCTGCTTCTCCTTTATACTTCCTGCTCAGCCATGCTTTTTAGAAGTTGTTTCCTTTTGTTTCATATTCTGCATTTTAAGTATCTTATACTACAAGGGTTTTCTTGGGACATCTAGTCCACAGTGTTGCATGAAAAAAATAATTTTGGAGAACATATTTTTTATATTGAAACAATCTGAAATTTACAGCAAAGTTGCAAGTATAGTACAAAGAACATTTTTTCCAGAATCATTTGAGATAAATTCCCAACATGATGCCCGTAATCCACCTACCCTTCAATACTTTAGCATATGTTTCTTGCCCAAAAAAAGGATAATTCTACAAAACCTCATACAATGACCAAAATCAAGAAATTGACATTTATATCCTAATCCCCAGATCTGTACAAGTCTTGCCATTTGTTCTAACAGCCACCTTCATCAGAAAAGGATCTAATTCAGAATTATGTGCTTCATTTTGTTGTCATGTCTTTTTATTCTCTTTTAATCTGAAATGGTTCCTCTGTCTGGCCTTGACTTTCACAAACTTGGCAACTGTGATGATTAAAGAATAGTTATGTCGTAATATGCCCCTTGATTTGGCGTTGTCTGATGTCTCCCCACGAGTATGCATATTTGGCAGAAATGTCATAGAAGCGAGGCTGTGTTATCTTTGATTCGTCCCAACACTGAGGATGTTCACTTAAGGCAGTTTATGTCTATCAAGCCATTCCACTGCAAAGTTTCTCTTTTCTGTTTCAAAATTAATGAATATTTTCTGGGTATTTTGCAATTATGTAAATTTCCCATTGCTCATCAAAATGTCAATTTATTTATTTGGTAACGTATATTAGTATACACTCAGTGGATTATAAAATGTTACAAGTTGTCTTAGTCCATTCAGCTGCTATAACAGAGTACGTTAGACTAAGCAATGTACAAACCACAGAAATTTACAGTTCTGGAGGCTGGGAAAACCAAGATCAAGGTGCTAGCAGATTCGGTGTCTGATGAGAGCCCATTCCTCGTAGACGGCGCCTTCCTGCTGAGTTTTTTTTCAGTGGCAAAAAGGGCAAATATGCTCCCTTAAATCTCTTTTATAAGGATACTAATCCCATACATAAGGGTGGAGTCTTCATGATTTAATCACTTCCCAAAGGGCTCCACCTCTTAATACTGTCACAGATTAATTTTCAACATAGGAATTGACGGGGGTACACCAACATTCAGACCATAGCACTATTTGCTGTGATAGTGATCCTCAATATGATGTTCAAATTATCCTTTATTTGGTTCCCAGGCAATCAGTGGAGTAAACTAAGAAACATACATATGCATGTATGAATATGTATGCATATACATAAATACATGTATATACATACCCTTAAATTCATATTTATTCATATACCTGCCTACATATATTGAGAATCCAAAGTTTACACGATACCAATTTCAATCCAACCATTACAGTTTTATCCCCTTATACTTTATAACTCTCCCTCTCTGACCATGAGATATCTGGCTCCCAATTATTCTTAATATACTTAGTTGAACAACATCTGCAACTGTAACCAATTTCCAATCTCTCCTGCACTCCTCTCTCCAAAACTCAGCAGGAAGGCGCCGTCTATGAGGAATGGGCTCTCATCAGACACCGAATCTGCTAGCACCTTGATCTTGGTTTTCCCAGCCTCCAGAACTGTAAATTTCTGTGGTTTGTACATTGCTTAGTCTAACGTACTCTGTTACAGCAGCTGAATGGACTAAGACAACTTGTAACATTTCATAACCCACTGAGTGTATACACACTTCTCACCCCACTCAACTCCACCCACCATGCCAAGCAGCCACCCCTGTCACCTGGACTTCCTCCTCTTCAGGCCGGGGCTCTGATACCCCATGCCAGGCAGCCCTATGGAGATGCCTCCCTCACACACTACTGCATGGACACCCTCCTCACCCTATTGGCTTCACCACCCTGCACTATATCACCTATTGTGTGGATGCTTGATTTACCCCTCTTAGCTTCTGACACCCTGTGCTGGGCAGGCCTGCTGTGCAAATACCCTTCTTACTCCATTCTTGCTCTGACACCTGCACCAGGTGCACCCCTACATGAACACCCTCCTCACTCAGCTTGGACTCCATCACCCCACTCTGGGCCACAATGGCTGGCACCTGCCCACCCCAGCACGGATGCCTGTATCTTGCCCTAATGGCTTTAAAAATGAATTGTTCAGAAAGAGTGGGGGGAAGTAGAAGGGACACTAGAGTTTTTTTGTTTTGTTTTGTTTTGTTTTGTTTTTTTGAGACGGAGTCTTGCTCTGTCGCCCGGGCTGGAGTGCAGTGGCCGGACCTCAGCTCACTGCAAGCTCCGCCTCCTGGGTTTACGCCTTTCTCCTGCCTCAGCCTCCGAAGTAGCTGGGACTACAGGCGCCCGCCACCTCGCCCGGCTAGTTTTTTGTATTTTAGTAGAGACGGGGTTTCACCATGTTAGCCAGGATGGTCTCGATCTCCTGACCTCGTGATCCGCCCGTCTCGGCCTCCCAAAGTGCTGGGATTACAGGCTTGAGCCACCGCGCCCGGCCGACACTAGAGTTTTTAACATGCATATTTAAAGTATACACTTAGCCAATAGTCCTATCTCCATCCCTATCATTTCAAGGACTTGGAAACAATTCCTGGCACCACTACATCTGAACACCCCAGCGTCTTAAATGTTATTGTTGTCAGTTGGTTTTTCTCTCTTTTTTTCCTTTATATAGCTCTAAAATTGTTAGTTATTATCATTATTATTTTGTATCGTCAATGCTTCCTTATACTAATCAATATTTTACCTGTTTTATTCCCCATTGCCCATTATATCAAATTCCTTCCATCTAGATTGATTTTGTTTTTCCTAAACTATATTCTTCAGTAGTCCTTTCAACAACAGCCTACAAGAGATGAACTTTTTGCCTTTTTTCAGATGGCATTATTTCACTCATACATTTTAACAACATTTTTTTTTTTTGTTCTCACTCTTTAATGACAGCTTAACCACATAGAACAGTGTAGGGGGATCAATGATCTGCTTTGGACTGAGGGATTTCCCAGGACTTGGAACTTTCAGTGCTAAAACCAGGACAGTTTCTAGCAAAATGTCATGGTTGATCACCCTCTGTTATGTTCCATTTCTTTGCGCTCACCAGTATTAAAAATATCATCGTCTTCTGACGTCTAGCTGTGCTTCTGAGAAAACTTTTGTGTGCTAAATTTTGTTTCTTTGAGGATAACCTATTATTTCTCTCTGGCTGCTTGTAAGATTTTCTCTTTGGTAGTCTATCCACAGTGTTGCTTTATAAATTTATTTTCTGTTCATTCTATTCAGGACTGGTTATACTACTGAATATAAAGATTTCAGTATCTTTCAATTTGGAAGAAATTTTAACATATACCAATCCTTAAACATCTCATCTTATTTATTTATTTATTTATTTATTTATTTTATTTATTTTTTTTTTTTTTTGAGACGGAGTCTTGCTCTGTGCCCCAGGCTGGAGTGCAGTGGCACAATCTCGGCTCACTGCAAGCTCCGCCTCCCGGGTTCATGCCATTCCCCTGCCTCAGCCTCCTGAGTAGCTGGGACTACAGGCGCCAGCCACCATGCCCGGCTAATTTTTTTGTATTTTTAGCAGAGATGTGGTTTCACCGTGTTAGCCGGGATGGCCTCGATCTCCTGACCTCGTGATGCACCCACCTCAACCTCCCAAAGTGCTGGGATTACAGGCATGAGCCACCGCGCCCAGCCTCGTCTTACTTTAGAATTCCTGTTAGATATTGCCATGAACCTAACGTCTTTGTTCCCCCAAAATTCATATGTT
This sequence comes from Rhinopithecus bieti, assembly GCF_001698545.2. Classification (NCBI taxonomy): domain Eukaryota; kingdom Metazoa; phylum Chordata; class Mammalia; order Primates; family Cercopithecidae; genus Rhinopithecus; species Rhinopithecus bieti. The sequence goes on along the minus strand of NW_016808908.1, from coordinate 1,572,541 downwards.
GAAATACTAACCCCCAATTTGATGGTATTAGGAATTGGGTCCTTTTGGAGATAATTAGATCATGAGGATAGAGACCTCTTAAATGGGATTAGTGCCCTTATAAGAAGACATGAGGGTTTTGGCTAGTTTGTCTGTTTCCTCTCTGCTCTCCACCAGATGAAGATACAATGAGTAGACAGCCATCTGCAAACCAGGAGACAGGCCCTCACCAGACACTCGATGTGCTAGTACTTTGCTCTTAGACTTCCAGTCTCCAGAGCTGTAATAAATACATTTCTGTGGCTTATAAGTCACCCAGTTTATGAAACTTTGTTTAGCAACCCAAGATAAAACAGATACTCTGTCTTTTCTCACTCTATTCCATACAATTCTTTATCCCTCAGACTTTTTTTTTTTTTTTTTGAGACGGAGTCTCGCTCTGTGGCCCAGGCTGGAGTGCTGTGGCCGGATCTCAGTTCACTGCAAGCTCCGCTTCCTGGGTTCACGCCATTCTCCTGCCTCAGCCTCCCAAGTAGCTGGGACTACAGGTGCCCATCACCATGCCTGGCTAATTTTTTTTTTTTTTTTTTTTTTTTGTATTTTTTAGTGGAGACGGGGTTTCACAGTGTTCACCAGGATGGTCTCCATCTCCTGACCTCGTGATCCGCCCGTCTTGGCCTCCCAAAGTGATGGGATTACAGGCTTGAGCCACCACGCCTGGCCTATCCCTCAGACTTTTCTACCTCTACTCTTTCTGCTTTTCATTCTGGATAATTTCCCCAGCCCTATCTTCCAGATACATAGGTATAATTTCAATGATATTGAATCTGAGGTTTAACCCATTGTATTTGTCCAACATACCCCAGACTGGGCAATTTACAAAAGAAAGAGGTTTAATTGGACTTACAGTTTCACATGGCTGGGAAAGGTCTCACGATCATGGCAGAGGGTGCAAAACAATTCTTACATTGTGGCAGCAAGAGAGAATGAGGAAGAAGCAAAAGTGGAAACCCCTGATAAACTCATCAGATCTTGTGAGACTCATTCACTGTCATGAGAACAGCATGGGAAAAACCACCCCCCATGATTCAATTACCTCCCCCTGGGTCCCTCCCACAACATGTGGGAATTCTGGGAGACACAATTCAAGTTGAGATTTGGGTGAAGGCACAGCCAAGCCATATCACCCATTGAGTTTTTAACTTTATTGGTTAAAATTTTGTTTCTGGAAGTTTTATTTGGTTCTTACTCAAAGACTTTTAAATTTTTTTTCAGAAGGTTATGCTACTTATTTGTACACTGTTATTTTTCTCTCTCTTTAATCCTTACAAACATTTACTTTGTATCCTCATTCAGATGATTTCACTGAGTTCAAGGACTCCAACCTCCCTGCATGTGCTGACTCTCTCTCTTTCTCTCATGATGGATTATTTTCTCACATGATTTATGAGTTTGATTGTGAGATAATAATTCTAGTGGTTTATTTTTTCTGTGAGAGACCCATGGGCCTGGTTATGGAAATGTATTTTCAAAGTGGTTTTGCATTTGCTGCTGCCTGGTACCCAAGGAATACCAAACACAGTGATGCGCTTTAATTATTTTTCAGTTAGAGATTTCTGGGATGCCTAAAGAGTGTTTAGAAATCCAAACTTGGGAGAGATATAAATCAGACTTACAGGTTCCTCTGAGGATATGTACATATATATTTTATCAAAAGCTCAGACCAAGAGACATAATTGTCTCTTCATCTCCCTGCAATGGTGGATTGCTTTTCTAGTCACTTCTTGCTTTAAGACAACTGTCCTTTGACGGACTTAGCTTTATGCAAAGGTCTTATTTACAGCATAGCATTTCAATCAGGCTCAAGGTCACTAAGACAGAAACCCCCATCCTCACCTTTACACATGTAAAGGACAGCTCCAACATCCTGTATTCAAAACTGTTTTATCTAGTACTTTTATGTATTTGTAGTGGGATATTTGGGACACTGTCTTTGTCTGTCCTGCGAAAATTGCCATTCTGCACTTTTATACACCACCAGGCACCTCTTACACACCACTTAGGATCATCTCAACTGCACCTGTCCCTTGTTCTGGCTTCTGCTGTAGTTATAAGCTCTATTTGGATTCTGACTGGCTTCAGCAGTCACAAGCTGGCAGATTTTCTAAAACTGCCCCCACTTTCTCCTAAAAAGGAAAAGAGAGTGGGCATTAGTAACAATCTCACGTCAGTAACAATCTCATTAACAGCATTAGTAACAATCTCATTAACAGCATTAGTAACACATGTCTTTCACACCTTTCCTTGTTCTTTCACATGTGCCACTAAATTCAGCATCCATAACAATGGCTTTCATGATCTGGCTCTTGCCTCTGCCATCCGGCTCAAACCACAGCTCTAAACAACACTTAAACATCCTTGCCACATGGCTTTAACACCGCCCCACCCTTCTATTTGGACATCTGACTTTATCATTTCCAATTTTCACCTGCACCCCCGATTCTAACTTGACCTTCCTCTAAGTAATTACACTCTACTCATTCTACTCATTCTCTGTAGGTCTGGTGTAATTGGTTCCCAACTGACCTGAAATGTCTAGTGGCCACACACCACACTGTGCTACTATACAAGTTGCCCCTGGTTTCCTCCAAGACTACCGCAATGGCCTTTAAGGTGATGTTAATGGCTGCCAGACTTGTCCTCCTAAAAGAGCAATATGATCCTTTCTCTGCAGTTCTGTAGCATTTATAACTTGGTGTAACCATTTAGTACTTACTGATCTACTGTTGTTTTCTTTGCTATTGTTTCCTATGTGTAAGTATTGTTCCCTAACTTAAAAGCTTATAAAGCAGAAGGCAGCAATTTGTTTCTATAAAGAACCAGATGGTAAATATTTAAGACTTTGTGGGCCATATAGTCTCTATGTCGATGACTCAACTCTGCCATTGTTTCAGGAAAGCAGCCTTAGATGATGCATACACAAATGCCCGCAGATGTGTTCCAGTATAACTTCATTTGCAAAAACAGGCAGCCAAGGCTGGGCGTGCTGGCTCATGCCCATAATCCCATCGCTTTGGGAGGCCGAGGTGGGTGTATCGTCTGAGGTCAGGAGTTCAAAACGAGCCCAGTCAACATGGTAAAACCCCGCCTCTACTAAAATTACAAAATTAGCCAGGCATGGTGGTGGTGGGCACTGGTAATCCCAGTTACTCAGGAGGCTGAGGCAGGAGAATCTCTTGAACCCAAGAGGTGGAGGTTGCAGTGAGCTGAGATCATGCCATTGTACCCCAGCCTGTGTGACCAAAAAACAAAAAACAGGCAGCCAACTCACAGCTACAGTATGCCAACCTCTGTTCTAAAGGATATATGTAATGACTGCATATTATTCTTTATCTTCTTCAAATAGGGAAACCTCAATAAATGTTCAATACTTGGACATTCATACTCCTTGGCATTGATAGTGTATGGAAGAGCTCAGAAACAACTGCTTGGCTACCCCAACCCCAATAAAAGCATAAGCCAATTGAATTTTAAATCCCCACACTAAATATTAATCAGTATTTTAGTATTTGCCTTGATTACACTGAAATTTAGGAATTGTTCCCTTGTCCTCAGCCCCTAACATCAATTGGACGTTTCAACTTTTTTCTTCTGGTTGTATTAACTGATTTCATTCAGTAAGATATTTTTCAGAGACAAGTAGATGAATGCACAAAATCACAAATGGGCAGTCCGGGTAAGAGAAGCTAACAAATGTGATGCAAAAATATGTGGCTATTCCATAGAACTATAACAATTATTTCACATTGTTAGCCTCATCTTATCTTGGCTCCTTTCTGTTAAGGCTTGTGAAGTCTTGAGAGTCCTTTTGCTATTTTTAAGCATAAGCTTGTATCCTTTCTTTCCTTCCCTACAACCATGACCTTTACAGCATGTGGGAGATAACAACAAATAAGTATTTAAAGGCATGGTAATCGTTGCTGAGTGATGCATATTTTCTATTGTAAATGAGTATATTTAAACCCTCATTAATCTTTTAGAAATTTTGTATTAATCTTTTGGAAATTTGGTTGGTACGACTCCGTCAGGCCAAGCAATTCTGGGACTGGAACTCAATCATATTCCTGCATCTGTGGATCTGAGAACAAAACCCACCATTCTGTCAAGGTTCTTCTAAGACTGACAAATGATCATTCCTAAGATGCAGCCCTTCATCAGTGCATATCATTTGTACCCCAGTGCCAAATAAGGATTAATTTCAGGAGCTGTTAAAGAATAGTAAGAGGAAGAGGCAGAAAAGAGACATCAGAAGAAAGCCGATAGAAATAGGAAAAGGTCAGGCTCTGAACGGTGGCTTTGAGATCACTCTCCAGCAGTGTGGGTTCCCAGAGCTGTGCACCCTACCCAGCTAAGTGTACTCTCCTGTACAGGATGATCTGAATATCTGAAATGTTTGAATTTTGTCAAAATACTTTGCTTTCTACCTCACTTTCTGTTTTCCTTATCTTACTTTAATTTACAAAAACAGAGATAGGAGAGAGCTAACTCAGGGAACATCTTGGACAAGGGTTCCAAAGGATGTTTGGTGGAAAAGTGCTCTCAAGAAGGCAACTATCTATATTTTGCACGTCTAACTCTCTAAAGCTTCACTTAGTTGAAAACTATACATTCTACAAAACTAAGGACATAAGTTATACATGGTACTTATGGGGTGTGTAGAGTGGTACCTCCTTTTATTTGCCCTAAAATACCATTCTTATTTTGTTACATGTAGAAATAGATATTGTTCCTATACATGTAAAAATAGATATTTGTTCTTTCCCCTCTTTTTTAGGGGGGGAATTCTCACATCAATACCCACCTCATGGTCCTCATAGCAACTGCCATTTGTTCTCTTGCCCCAGATCCCTAGGTCCCGTAAGTACTAAGCACCAGCATCACTTAGGATTCAACAGGAAAACGAACCCATACACGCAATTTCAACATTGGAATTAGAGAGTAAAATGAACAAATGAAAACACTTAGGTAGACCAGAGGTATGAAGTGCAGGAAACATCTTCCACCCTTAGGGCTATAGGACAAAGAGAAAAGGTTGGAATCACTAAGACCTGGGAGCTCAGAGGACAAGCCCACGGACCCAGCTCAGACCTCCAAGGAAGGACACTGACAGCAGTTTCCAGATCTGGGGGTGCCAAAAGAAGCAGGAGGCTGGAACCAACTGCCCCTGCTGAGGCAAAATGCTACAGGATGATGCTGATGGACCAACAAGCAAGAGAGAGGAGGGTCCTTCTCCCCTTCATCCTGCCTTTCCATCTTCTTCTGGGGCTCTCTAGGGGTAGAGCCTAATAGAGAACCAGATGGCAGAGGAGGAAAGAAGAATGTAGGTTAGAATGTCCCAGACCCAGCATCACAAAGCCAACTTGAGAAGATTTATTTGGAACTGAGAGATGCTATCTTAATAACCAGCACAGCACCTGATTCATGTTGGTCAGATTTTCTTAATTTAGAGCAAGAAAGAACAGGAGGTCGCTCTCTTCAACAGTTGGAAGATGTTGTTTCCTGACATTGGAGAAAACTTGACAAAAGTCAGGGCAATTTGCACTAGTTGCAGAATCAATTATTACTATGGATCAAAACAAATTAAAATATCTGAAAAGGAATCCTCAGGGCAGGATCCATTTTTAGAAAAAAAAAAAAAATGTACTCATATAGAGTAGCTACAATGACCAGAAACTGAAACAGTAAATTATTGCCCCTTTACACACACACACACACACACACACACACACACACACACACAGTGCCTAAGAACTACTGTCTGACCAGACCTGTGCTTCTGTGCTTCTACCACCTCTAAAAGTCACTTTTCTCTCACTTGTATGAAAAACTCTAAATCTCATTTCCCAACATGCCAACAGGTAGAGGAAACTGACTGTAGCATATTTCATCCTGGATGTGTAGGCACCTTCAGAAACACTTCATAGATGTAAAGCAGAGTTAAGAGTTTCTGGAAGCAGCATATGCTAAGAGTATAATCTCTCACATATAACAATTACATACCCAAAAAAGAAAAATATTGCCTCATATCCTATAAAGCAAAACACAAAGAAACAAGAATTGAAAGAACAAAATATCCTAGTAAATTTCTACCAAAAATTAGAATTGGTTCTGGGGATTCTGGAAATATGAACCATTCAAGGTCTAGACCAGAGAAGAAAAGTCATATTCACTCAAAAAGTTACTACTATCACTGCCTATACCTTGACATTTAGCAAACCGAACTTAGGTAAAACCTGCTAAGGCTAGAGATAAATTAATAAAAATGCATGCAAATAAACAAAACATGTGGACTAATAAAATGTTTTATTACAAAGGGAAAGGAAATATTTGAACAGCTGGAGGAAGAATATATATTGAGAATTATTTTCTTTAAAAGAAGAATTTTATTGTGTTAAAATATACATATACATTTTAACCATTTTAAGTGTACAGTTTAATGGCATTAAAGACATTCACATTGTTGTACATCCCAGAATGTTTTCAAAATTTCTTTACAATCTCCACCAAAATACAAAGAGATAGTTTCTCAGGAAAAAAAATAATACAGGAGACTAGTAGAAGAGAACAGATTGCAATAAAAGCAGAAATAAAGGGAAGAACACTAAAAACTAAGATGCAATATGTTTTAATGAAATTGCATTAAAATTCACATTAGAGGCAGTAAAAGCAAAACTGACAAAAATCTATTCAGCAATGTAGAGGATAAACTTAAAATTCAACCAGAACCAAAAAGAAAGATGTAAGAAATGCAAACCATAACAGAGATGAGAACAGAAGTGAAAGAAAGTTGACTGGTCTAAGCCAATCAAGGAAGCTCTGCCTTGGTCTCATAGTGATTGGTTCCAAGTGGGCATATGACCTGCAATTACCCAATCAGAGTGAAACACAGAGCTTTTAATCAACAAATGTGAGAACAGATGCTGTCTCTCCTTCTAGGTATGAATAAAGAAGCCTGTAGCCCTGGAAACTGATGGCAACCATATCACTTAAATGAGGGAAAGTATCCTGAGAATGCAGTTTACAAAGGATTAGAGAAGGGCAGAGCCAGGAGAATTGATGCCCTGATAACAATAGGAATTTAGAGCATGTAACACCTAAACACCTTCCTGTCTCTGCACCATTCAGCTTTTTATCTAACATAACACTTTGTTGTTTAAGCAAACTCGAGTTTGAGTTCTCTTTAAATTCAAAAATATTTTAATGAACACTATCAGTAAAATCCCTGGATTAGTAAAATTCTCTGAAATCGGAATGCCCAATCTGAAGTTTTTTTTTTTTTTTAAGAAAGATTATTTCTATGAAAGCTAATTTAAAAGACCTACACTTAGGTCTAACCCACTGAAAGTTTTAAATGTCAATGGAGGAGAAAATATACGCGAAGCCTTCAAACAGAAAAATGTCCATCTCACCTTAGATTTCTTAGAAATACTAAACATCACTGCAATTAAACAATGTTTACAGAATTTTGAGAAATTATTGTTTTGACTCAAGAATTTAAAATATAGAAAAACTTCATTTGGACGTGAAAATAGTAAAAAGATTTATCTAGCTATACAGAAATTGTGAAAGTATAACAATAGCCTTCCTGAAACCTTAATCAAAAACAATGTAAGTAAATAAGTGATGAATCAAAATTATAAATGCAAGAAAGTAAAAATGATAACATAAATATACTGGTAGTAAGCACAAAATTTGTTAAAATGCTTGAAAAATTCATTCCAAATCCAAAGTACCAATAAGTCTTAAAGAATAATTTCCATGGTTAAAACAAAAAATGATATTTAATAAAAAATGTGGCTTTGTTATATCAGTTTAAATTAACAAGCCCTTAAAGGACTCAAGGGGAAAGGATGGGAACTTAAAAGCATGAAACAGACTAAATTCTTCACTGGGCAAAGAAAGGAGTCAGAGGTTATAATTCCAGGCCAGCCATGGTGGTTCACGCCTATAATCTCAACACTTTGGGAAGCCGAGGCGGGCAGATCACCTGAGGCCAGGAGTTCGAAACCAGCCTGGCCAACAATGTGAAATCCTATCTCTACTAAAAATACAAAAATTAGCCAGGCATCGTGGCAGGCACCTGTAATCCCAGCTATTTGGGAGGCTGAGGCAGGAGAATCACTTGAACCCAGGAGGCGGAGGCTGCAGTGAGCCAAGATCATGCCATTGCACTCCAGCCTGGACAACAAGAGTGAAACTCTGTCTCAAGAAAAAAAAAAAAAAAAAAAAAAGTGACAATTCTGTTCTTGATTTCAATAAAGAGAGAAATTTTAATTAGATATTTGACAATATTAAAGGCAATCACTGCTACAAATAAAGGCAAATCATGTAATTGTTAAAATACAATTTAGACTGGTCAATAGGTGCAGCAAACCACCATGACACATGTATACCTATGTAACAAACCTGCACATTCTGCACATGTATCCTGGAACTTAAACAAAAAATTTTTTAAAAACCACGATTTAAAAAACAAAATAATCACTCGGTACACGTAGTCAAAGGCAGAAAACAGTAGAAAGTACAAGGGGATAGAAAAACAGCATAAACTAAGTGAAGAAAAACCAAATATAAGTGCATGAGAAAAATTAAAGGGAATCTTCCCTTTTATTAAAATAAACATGTTCTCACATTGGAATATTTTAAAATACAAATCTCTATCTATAAAAGTTAAGTGAAACTTTTAAAAAATATTAAAAATAAAAGAAACAGCAATGGTCACATCATGATATTACAAAGACTTTCCCTATCGTTTTAGAATATTGTTTAGAGTCCCAAAATTCAGTATATTAAAAGCTATGTAGCATCAAATTCCAAAGAGAACATTAAGAACCTACCATGCAGGCCCTCCAGTGCTTATATTATAAAAGAGGGCTTCACCCTCTGTATGGCAACCAGATCACATAAAGGAAAACAGCTCAAAAGAGCTGTTTAGCTAAATAGAGAAAGGTTTTAGAGGAGGCCTCAGTGAGGTAGTGTGCCGTGGCTTTTCTCTTTCTGGAGGGGAGGAGGGAGCACCATCCCCCAGCTCTGTGAACCCAAATTAGAGGTGTCCTCAAGAAAAGGGGATCTGCCTCACAGTTCCCCCATTGACCCTTTCACGTGCTGAACTTCAGAAGCTGGTAAACCTGTTCAGATGTTGCCATCGGAGCATGGGAGCATATAGTAAAAAACGTTCTTTGAAGTTTGACACGTCTTCTTGAGAGTTGGGGGGCTTATGTGAAAATGGAGATGTCTTCTCTGGAGAATGATGAAAGCTGGAACCTGGCTAGAGTAGAATGGAATGGAAAAGAAGAGGCAACAGTACAGTGAGACAAAAACAGGAGAGTTTCCTATGGTCAGGAGGACACCAGGAAAGTTAGGCAGGCTTGGGCCTTCTTGAAGATACCCCTTCAAGGAAGATGACTTACCAGGCGGAGGAAACCCAGCAGAAAGAAGTGTACTGCAGGGGCGAGAGCTGTGGGGAGAGGGTCATAGAGACAAAAGAATTGTGTACTGGGCCTGTGATAGTCAATTTTATGTGCCAATTTGGACGGGCCACAGTGCTCAGGTATTCAATCAAGCACTATTCCAGATGTTTTTGTGGAAGTATTTTTAGATTAGATTAGTGTTTCCATCAATGTACTTTTGAGTAAAGCCAATGACACTTTATAATGTGGATGGACCTCATCCAATCAGTTGAAGGCCTAAGGAGAGAAAAGACTGATATCCCCCAAGAAAGAGAGAATTCTACCAGGTGACTGCCTGCAAGCTCAAACTGTAACATCTACTTTCTCCTGGCTCTTCAGCCCACTGGCCTACCCTGCAGACTTTGGACTTACTGGCTCTCTACAATTACGTAAACCAATTCCTTACAATCAATTTCTCTCTCTGTCTCTCTCTCACACACACACACACACACACACACACATCCTATTGGGTCCTACCACACAGAAACCACCTAAGGCCAGATGATATGAGCCAAGAGATCACTACAACACAGGATTACTATGTTATTCAAGTTTCAGGAGTTTTTCTCTCATTGCTTCTCCTATATACACACCACCACCCCAAAAGAGCCACAAAAAGAAAAAGGAACAGTGAGAAACAGACCCTGCCTGCCTCATCAATGTCCTGAGCTTGGGTTAGGGGGACAGGGTGGGGAAGTGCAAATCGATGAGATATTAGAGTTTTATATCAGACTGAAACAGACATTTTTATCCAAAATATCATCAGGAACTAAGGAAGAGAAATATGCAGGGTACCTTTGAAGGCAGAGATCTAAGAGGAAAAAAAACAAAACAAAACCTATTTATAATTGTGTATCAATCTCTTCAGATTGTAAGTCAGTTACTACTATGCCAGAACAATACCAAAAAGTAAGCCAAGGAAGGAGGAAAGACAGAAGGAAAAAGGGAAGGATGAAAGACAGAAGTTAGCAGGTAAAGCAATATAATTAACAAACTAGAAAGAAGTCAAGGTGGCCGGGCGTATTGGCTCATGCCTGTAATCCCAGCACTTTGGGAGGCCAAGGTGGGTGGATCACTTGAGGTCAGGTGTTTGAGACCACCCTGGCCAACATCATAGAACCCCATCTCTACTAAAAAATACAAAAATTAGCCAAGTGTGGTGATGTACACCTGAATCCCAGCTACTGGGGAGGCTAAGGCAGGAGAATCACTTGAATCTGGGAGGTGGAGGTTGCAGTAAGCCAAGATCATGCCACTGCACTCCAGCCTGGACACCAGATTGAGACCTTGAGAAAGTCAAGGCAAGGCAAGGCAAGGCAGCGAGAGAGAGAGAGAGAAAGAGAGAGAGAGAGGAAAGCAAGGAAGGGAGGGAGGGAGGGAGGGAAAGGGAAGAAAGAGAGAGAAAAGAAAGGAAGAGAAAGAAAGAGAAAGATGAAGGAAGGAAGGAAGGAAGGAAGGAAGGAAGGAAGGAAGGAAGGAAGGAAGGAAGGAAGGAAGGAAGGAAGGGGAAAGGGGTAAGGGAGAAAGAAAAGAAAAGAAAGAGGGGAGGGGAGGGGAGAGGAGAGTAAAGGAAAAGAAAATAAAAGAAAGGAAAAGAAAGAAAAAGAGAGAAAGAAAGAGAGAAAGAGAAGGAAGGAAAGGAAAGGAAAAGAAAGGAAAGGAAGAAAAAAGTCAAGGCAGGAGTCATTAAATTGGAGTGTGGATCATTTTACATTTATTAAAGTATAACTCACAATAGCATTACAATAAACATGAACCGAATATATTAAATAGTAGAGTATCATAGACATGAGGGAAAGTGAAGGTAGGGTAAAAAAAATCTTCCAAAACTGAGCCTAAAAATATGAGCCTGAAGAGGCCAATAACTCCAGAAGAAACTGAAAAAGTTATCAAATAATCGCTTGTCATAATAGATCTAAGTTAAAATATTTTATAGATACATATCCAAATGCTTGAAGGAACAGATAATTCCCAGGTTACATAATTTTAGGGCATAGAAAAGATTAAAAGTGACCCTATTCATTTTGGGAATCTAGCATAACCAATTCTGACCCCAAAACCTGACAAAAAAAAAGTTTTAAACAAGAAAACTACACATCATTCTCATTTTTTTCAATATCAATACTAATTCTAAAAAAAAATTAGCAAATTTAATCAGCTTAACTTTCAAAGAAAAATCCACCATGACCAAATAAAATTATTCCCAAAATGCAAAAAATTATTAGTGAAAAAAAGTATCAGATCAATAAGCCAATAAAAAGTAAACTGTAAGATCATGATGACATACGCGGAATATACATTAGATAAAATTCCCAGCTCATTTCTAATGATCTATTTTAAGCCTAGAGCTATTATACTTAACAATGAAATATTACAGATATCACTATTAAAGTAAGAAACGAAGTATATAATAGCCAGAATCATAACCATTATTTGACATTGTTCTGGAGGCTTTCACCAGTATAAGACACCTATAAAGGAACACTTTATAAAGCATAAAAAACTTCTTCAGATGAGAACTCCAGCTTGAAGGTACAGTGAAATAAGGAAGATTTACTATATCTTCACATGGTGATTTACGTATGTTTATGTGTATTGTGTGTGCATGCAATTAAGTATTTATTTTATTTATGCCTTACCTTCTTCAAAAAAGAAATAAGAGGATAAATCTTGGAAAAAAAGGAATCTTTCTTTGCAGACAACAAATGAGAATATGCCTAAAAATTCCAAGAAGATCAACTGAAAATATTTTTAAACGTGGATATATAAAAATCTATCACCTTTGCTGGGCGCGGTGGCTCACGCCTGTAATCCCAGCACTTTGGGAGGCTGAGGCAGGCAGATCATGAGGTCAAGAGATGGAGACCATTCTGGCCAACATGGTGAAACCCCGTCTCTACTAAAAGTACAAAAATTAGCTGGACGTGGTAGTGCTCGGCTGTAGTCCCAGCTACTCAGGAGGCTGAGGCAGGAGAATTGCTTGAACCCGGGAGGCAGAAGTTGCAGTGAGCTGAGATCACGCCACTGCGCTCCAGCCTGGTGACAAAGCGAGATTCCATCTCAAAAAAAAAAAAAAAAAAAATCTATCACCTTTATGTATGGCAGTAATAACAACTTAGAAACTATAATGAAAAAAGTTTCTTTTGCATTACAGCAACAAAAAAACAAAAGATGTAATACCTAGAAATGAACTTTAAAAACTGTAGATAGAACTTATGTGAAAA
>NW_016808908.1:1551196-1555881 GCF_001698545.2 Rhinopithecus bieti | reverse complement strand
AGAAATGCAGATTAATTCAAAATGGCCCCATTCTTCACCTATCAAATAAGTTTTATTTCTTTGATTATTTCTGTTTTTAATGGTACTATTCAATTCTATTCAGAATGAGGTAAAATAGATCATTTAAATACTTTCACAAACTGCTGGTACCAGCATAATTGATTGGAACACTCTTTCTGAAAAATAATTTGCATATCATTGATTTTAGTTAGAATATACATTTGCACCTAGCAATTCTTCTTGGTATTCCTGGGAAATTTCTTAACATGTCAACAAAGATTTGGCTCTAAGAGGTTCATAGCAACTTTGTGGCGAATAATGGAAGGGCAAGGGAAGATCTAAACAGACATTAGAAAATGTTTAAGCACATTATAGTATATGTATACACTGAAATATTATACAAATCATTAAAAACTATGTTTATAAAGAATTTTTTATTTCATTGGGAACTACTTACCATATATTGTTATGCCAAAAAATTCGGATGCAAAATCTTATAATGTAAATGCAACAAATTTCTTAAATGAAAATAAAAGATCAAAATAGCTATCCTGTGGTGCTGGGGTTATAGGTAATTTTCTGCTTTTCTTTTGCTATTAAAATTTTAAGAGCATTTATTATTTTAAAAGAAAAACATATAGCAGGGTTTCATAACCTAAGGTTGGTTGATGGATGGGCTTTGGTGTGTCCCTAACTTCTTTAATACAATTATGCAATGTTTGTGTGTAACCAAATTTCCCTGGAGGGTGACAGGCTTCAAAGGATTCTGTTATCCAGAATTATTAAAACCTAATTATTGAAAACTTTTAGAAACAGGTTTAGAAGAGTCATAATTACATATTAATTACATTTCAGATTTCCCCACACCTTTATATTAAAGAGCTTATATTTTACATATAATGATTTTAAAAATTAAACTTCAGCAATATTTCATTTTGATATTCAAATGGAAAAACTGTTAAGATATCATGAGCATCTTTCTCATTTAAATTATAACCACTACTAAAATTGTTCTTCCATAAATATTTATTGAGCACCTATAAAAGAACACCATGAAGCATAAAAACTCTTTCAGATAAGAACTCCAGGTTCAAGGTACACTGAAATAAGGAAGATGTGCTATATCTTCACATAATGATGTATGTATGTATGTGTGTGTGTGTGTGTATGTATGTGTGTGTGTATATTGTGTGTGCATGTAATTATGTGGGTATTTATTTCTATTCATGCCTTACTTTGTCCAAAAAATATTTAAGGAAGCTTACCAAAATAAATATAACAACATAGAATAAAATAAAATGTCAAATAAGTAGGTGAGTCAATTGGGACAAAAGCTAAAATAAGATTGAAAAGGTAAGGTGAAGCCAAGAGTAAGGTCAGTACTCCCAGTTCATGCCAAAGTTTTAAGTTTCCTTATAAGCTTAACAAGGAGGTAACCATGATCTGTTACATGATTCTTCGTGCCCAGAAGATAAAAAGAAACCAGTCACTCAAGAGAAGCCCAACTACTGCTAGTTCTAACATCAAAGTGCAAGTTCTCCCATGAGTCCTCATAAAGAGGACAACTTGTAATATAATGAACACTTCACAGCATTACATAATGAGCATCCTCATGTAAAATGCTAAGCAAAATAATGTGTGTCATACTAGGTATCATGAGGACACCTTCACTGGCCAGCCTATTTAAAATTGCAACACCCCAACTCCCTCCCTTGCTTTATTTTTTCCTGTGGCACTTATCATCAACTCACATTTTCCTTGCCTTTTTGTAATCTGTCTTCTCCTCACTAACTTAAAAATAAATAGAATAAACACAGAGATTTTGTCTATCTCATTCATTGGTATTCCAATGAATACCTGGCATGTATTCATTGAAGATTACCTGGCATGTAGAAATTGTTCAACACATATTTATTGAATAATGAATTCATAAATTATCAACAGCATTATTATTATTATATCATTATTACTGGCAGGATTCACAGAATTCTTGTGTATAATATTCTTCGAGGTAAACAAAGGATAAAGTTAAAATATAATTTACCAAAAACAAGTCTATGGAAGTCAAAACAATGTGATATAAGAATATAGCTTTCAGCAGTCAAGATATAGACTTCATAATATCTAAAGGAATCCATAAACTGCAAATTTTTGAACAATCCTTCATAAATATAGATTTGATCATTATGATAAAGCCACAAACTGGGGTTATATTCCCTAAAAGCATTTGGAAAGCAGGTATTCTATGTTCCTGTGAAGTACACAGCTGTATGATTTGGCTCATCTAAACTGGGTAAGAAATTAGAATGAAGAGACTGAAAAATGACATATGCTTGAAAATAAGTTTTGTCACCTCCCTGCAGAGACAGACCAAGGGATAACCCCTAGCCAGAGCCAAGTTCTTTCTCAGAAAAAGATTAGGTGTTCATGTTAACATAAAGGCCGTTAGACAAGCATGACACCAAATGTTTCTACCATAGTTTAATAGCCATATGAGTTTTAGCTTAGAAAAAATTTAAAACAAGATAGCCAAATGTTCATCTGAGCCATAAAACACCTTAGTAAGACTTCCATGAGGTAACATAACCTTTTAGTATATTCCAGCCTCAAAATGTATACTTAAATAAGCAAGTAAGCTAACTTGCTGGGTAGATCTGTTTTCCACAAGGGGCTTAAATGTCAAGAGATATTTACAAATATAAGAACTTTCATTTGATAATAATTGCTCTGTATCTATTCTTTGCGAAACGATTATATAACAGAACCAGTTGTCAATTCAGGTCAGTTCTGGTTGCTGACTAAAAAATATATATATGTATTGGGCATATAGGAGAATATCTTTTTCTTCCCCCCTTGGGAACTGGGGAACTGGAGGCCATTTATCTACCTCATCTTCAACTGGTACTATTTCTTTTTTAAAATGAGAGAGAGTAACCACTCAACCTCCTGTTTTGTTTTGTTTTGTTTTTTGGAGAAGGAGTTTCATTCTTGTCACCCAGACTGGAGTGCAATGGCACCATCTCAGCTCACTGCAACCTCCACCTCCCAGATTCAAGTGATTCTCCTGCCTCAGCCTCCTAAGTAGCTGGAATTACAGGCACTTGCCACCATACTCAGCTAATTTTTGCATTTTTAGTAGAGACGGGGTTTCACCATGTTGGCCAGGCTGGTCTCGAACTCCTGACCTCAGGTGAGCCACCCACCTCGGCCTCCCAAAGCGCTAGGATTACAGGTGTGAGCCACTGCACCCGGCCTAAACCTCCTTGTTTTATTCCCACCAAATATTATTATTTGATTCCTAAAAGCCCATGTACACCAACCTGACTCTCACATTGACAACTAATGACCATGTAAAATGGGAAAGGATTTGTGCCTAGGGGAAATGTGGTGGTGCACAGCACAGATCCCCTGTCAGGACTGAAGAACTTGCATCTCCCAACTGCTAGGCATGCTGCCCACTTTCAGCTCTCCTCTGCCAGCCTCTTTGGGGACTACCCCTTCTGAAGAGAATTACTTGGGCCATGGCCATCCTCCTTCCTGGGTAGTGTTGCTAAATAAAATACAGGACACTTAGTTAATTCAAATTTAAATGTCTGATCAACAACAAATTATTTATAGCATAAGCATGTCCCAAGTATTGCATGGAACACATTTATACTAAAAAATTATTCATTCCTGATCTGAGAATCAAATTTAATTGGGCATTGTATATTTTTATTTGCTAAATCTAGCAACCTTATTCCCAGGCAGCCAGAGCCAACAACTGCTCTACACAAAGGGGTAAAGGCACAACCTCCTCACCTGAACTTGGAACAACTATGAAGGTCATCCTCATTCCAGAGCTGCACTTTTGGTCAACTGTGGTTTTCATTAGGACTGCATCCCAGACCAACTTCTCCTTCTGCCCTGTCTTGCTTCCTTCCCTTCTTTAGTCATTCATCCCAAAGAAGACACCTACTAGACTTCCTGCACACCAACCTTCCTCTTAGAGTCAGCTTCCCTGGAAACCTAACCCAAGACAGTACCCTAGGAAAAAGTAAAGAGATAAAAGGTGTGCGCATTCATAGACAGGAAGAGCACTTGCTGGAAGAGTCTGCAAAGGCCTCTGGGAGTAGATGACAATTGAGCAGGGCCTGATGGCAAGCTAGATTGAGACATGCAGAGATGGGAAGCCCTGGAGAACATGCCAAAGTCACACGAGATCACTGAACAGTTTGGCTTGGCTCTAACAGGAGATGAATGACAGGTAAGTAGGAGTTACTCTGGAGAGAAAAGTTCAGGACAAGTTGTGTAGTGTATATGTACCCTATAGTTCAATGCTGCAAGATAGACCAGTTTATAGAACACACTTCAGGTTATAATTTAGAAGTAAAGATCTATTTGACTTTCTGTTTCTGAGTTATTTCACGTAAGATGATGGCCTCCAGTTCCAATAATTAAGAAACAGGAAGCCAAATACCGCATGTTCTCTTACAAGTGGGAGCTAAATAATACATACTCATGGACATAGAATGTGGAATAACAGACATTGAAGACTAGGAAGGGTGGGAGCTGTGATCATGCCACTGTACTCCAGCCTGTGTGAGAAAGCAAGACCCTGTCTCCCCCCAAAAAATTAATCAGAAAGGAAAAGGAAGGGAGGGAGGGAGGGAGGGAGGGAGGGAGGAAGGAAGGAAGGAAGGAAG